>NW_028148815.1:0-9765 GCF_965112155.1 Podarcis liolepis | reverse complement strand
TGCGCTCAGGCCATTGGCCTGCGCTCAGGCCATTGGCCTGCGCTCAGGCCATTGGCCTGCGCTCAGGCCATTGGCCTGCGCTCAGGCCATTGGCCTGCGCTCAGGCCATTGGCCTGCGCTCAGGCCATTGGCCTGCGCTCAGGCCATTGGCCTGCGCTCAGGCCATTGGCCTGCGCTCAGGCCATTGGCCTGCGCTCAGGCCATTGGCCTGCGCTCAGGCCATTGGCCTGCGCTCAGGCCATTGGCCTGCGCTCAGGCCATTGGCCTGCGCTCAGGCCATTGGCCTGCGCTCAGGCCATTGGCCTGCGCTCAGGCCATTGGCCTGCGCTCAGGCCATTGGCCTGCGCTCAGGCCACCCAATTTCTCTCTCTCTTTTCCCTCTTGATTTGGATTTTTTTTCTTCTCCCCCCCCCCCCACCTATTGTCATTTTTTTTTCTTTAGTTCCTTTACCACTCTTTTCTTCTTCACTCTCTTCCAGATTGTGCAAAGTTTCCTCTTTCCTTCACGTTCCTTTTGTCTCATGCTTTTACACTTGTCAGTTCAAAAGGAGGGGGGGGGGGATTTCTATATGGTAAATGCTTCAAAGTAGGGACTTCATCTGTGGTATGTCACAAATGGGCCCTGCAACCAAATGTTGCAGTGCGTTCTGCTGCTTTTGTTTAGCGTTCCAGCCAGCTCTTCCCTCCAAGTGTATTAAGCACAAACACACACACACACAGTGGGTCGCCCCATTCCATAATGATAATTTTATTCTTTATACCCCACGCAACGGACTGCGTTGCCCCAGCCACGCTGGGCGGCATCCAACATGTATGGAAACATAACAAAACACTAGACGTTTTAAACAAAACCCTTCACTGTACAGGATTGCCTTCAGACGGCTCGGGAGTCGGAGAACTCCATGCCCCCCAACATTTCTCCATTGAACATAGGGACACCCTAAGGGAAAAAAATTAACAGTAATCCTTCAAGTGGGTTGATTGGTTTGCCTAGACGTTAGTTAATGGGTTAATTGGTGAGCTATGAGGTGAGGGGAGGGACAGATGCCTTGTCAATCAAAGAATGCCTTGTTAACCAACCAGAGGCAGCTTTGTCAATCCCAGCAGCCTTGTCAACCAATCAGAGGCAGCTTTCTCAATCCCAGCAGCAGGTATAAAACCAGCAGGCCCGGCCTGCGCTCAGGCCATTGGCCTGCGCTCAGGCCATTGGCCTGCGCTCAGGCCATTGGCCTGCGCTCAGGCCATTGGCCTGCGCTCAGGCCATTGGCCTGCGCTCAGGCCATTGGCCTGCGCTCAGGCCATTGGCCTGCGCTCAGGCCATTGGCCTGCGCTCAGGCCATTGGCCTGCGCTCAGGCCATTGGCCTGCGCTCAGGCCATTGGCCTGCGCTCAGGCCATTGGCCTGCGCTCAGGCCATTGGCCTGCGCTCAGGCCATTGGCCTGCGCTCAGGCCATTGGCCTGCGCTCAGGCCATTGGCCTGCGCTCAGGCCATTGGCCTGCGCTCAGGCCATTGGCCTGCGCTCAGGCCATTGGCCTGCGCTCAGGCCATTGGCCTGCGCTCAGGCCATTGGCCTGCGCTCAGGCCATTGGCCTGCGCTCAGGCCATTGGCCTGCGCTCAGGCCATTGGCCTGCGCTCAGGCCACCCAATTTCTCTCTCTCTTTTCCCTCTTGATTTGGATTTTTTTTCTTCTCCCCCCCCCCCCACCTATTGTCATTTTTTTTTCTTTAGTTCCTTTACCACTCTTTTCTTCTTTCACTCTCTTCCAGATTGTGCAAAGTTTCCTCTTTCCTTCCCGTTCCTTTTGTCTCATGCTTTTACACTTGTCAGTTCAAAAGGAGGGGGGGGGGATTTCTATATGGTAAATGCTTCAAAGTAGGGACTTCATCTGTGGTATGTCACAAATGGGCCCTGCAACCAAATGTTGCAGTGCGTTCTGCTGCTTTTGTTTAGCGTTCCAGCCAGCTCTTCCCTCCAAGTGTATTAAGCACAAACACACACACACACAGTGGGTCGCCCCATTCCATAATGATAATTTTATTCTTTATACCCCACGCAACGGACTGCGTTGCCCCAGCCACGCTGGGCGGCATCCAACATGTATGGAAACATAACAAAACACTAGACGTTTTAAACAAAACCCTTCACTGTACAGGATTGCCTTCAGACGGCTCGGGAGTCGGAGAACTCCATGCCCCCCAACATTTCTCCATTGAACATAGGGACACCCTAAGGGAAAAAAATTAACAGTAATCCTTCAAGTGGGTTGATTGGTTTGCCTAGACGTTAGTTAATGGGTTAATTGGTGAGCTATGAGGTGAGGGGAGGGACAGATGCCTTGTCAATCAAAGAATGCCTTGTTAACCAACCAGAGGCAGCTTTGTCAATCCCAGCAGCCTTGTCAACCAATCAGAGGCAGCTTTCTCAATCCCAGCAGCAGGTATAAAACCAGCAGGCCCGGCCTGCGCTCAGGCCATTGGCCTGCGCTCAGGCCATTGGCCTGCGCTCAGGCCATTGGCCTGCGCTCAGGCCATTGGCCTGCGCTCAGGCCATTGGCCTGCGCTCAGGCCATTGGCCTGCGCTCAGGCCATTGGCCTGCGCTCAGGCCATTGGCCTGCGCTCAGGCCATTGGCCTGCGCTCAGGCCATTGGCCTGCGCTCAGGCCATTGGCCTGCGCTCAGGCCATTGGCCTGCGCTCAGGCCATTGGCCTGCGCTCAGGCCATTGGCCTGCGCTCAGGCCATTGGCCTGCGCTCAGGCCATTGGCCTGCGCTCAGGCCATTGGCCTGCGCTCAGGCCATTGGCCTGCGCTCAGGCCATTGGCCTGCGCTCAGGCCATTGGCCTGCGCTCAGGCCATTGGCCTGCGCTCAGGCCATTGGCCTGCGCTCAGGCCATTGGCCTGCGCTCAGGCCATTGGCCTGCGCTCAGGCCATTGGCCTGCGCTCAGGCCATTGGCCTGCGCTCAGGCCATTGGCCTGCGCTCAGGCCATTGGCCTGCGCTCAGGCCATTGGCCTGCGCTCAGGCCATTGGCCTGCGCTCAGGCCATTGGCCTGCGCTCAGGCCATTGGCCTGCGCTCAGGCCACCCAATTTCTCTCTCTCTTTTCCCTCTTGATTTGGATTTTTTTTCTTCTCCCCCCCCCCACCTATTGTCATTTTTTTTTCTTTAGTTCCTTTACCACTCTTTTCTTCTTTCACTCTCTTCCAGATTGTGCAAAGTTTCCTCTTTCCTTCACGTTCCTTTTGTCTCATGCTTTTACACTTGTCAGTTCAAAAGGAGGGGGGGGGGGATTTCTATATGGTAAATGCTTCAAAGTAGGGACTTCATCTGTGGTATGTCACAAATGGGCCCTGCAACCAAATGTTGCAGTGCGTTCTGCTGCTTTTGTTTAGCGTTCCAGCCAGCTCTTCCCTCCAAGTGTATTAAGCACAAACACACACACACACAGTGGGTCGCCCCATTCCATAATGATAATTTTATTCTTTATACCCCACGCAACGGACTGCGTTGCCCCAGCCACGCTGGGCGGCATCCAACATGTATGGAAACATAACAAAACACTAGACGTTTTAAACAAAACCCTTCACTGTACAGGATTGCCTTCAGACGGCTCGGGAGTCGGAGAACTCCATGCCCCCCAACATTTCTCCATTGAACATAGGGACACCCTAAGGGAAAAAAATTAACAGTAATCCTTCAAGTGGGTTGATTGGTTTGCCTAGACGTTAGTTAATGGGTTAATTGGTGAGCTATGAGGTGAGGGGAGGGACAGATGCCTTGTCAATCAAAGAATGCCTTGTTAACCAACCAGAGGCAGCTTTGTCAATCCCAGCAGCCTTGTCAACCAATCAGAGGCAGCTTTCTCAATCCCAGCAGCAGGTATAAAACCAGCAGGCCCGGCCTGCGCTCAGGCCATTGGCCTGCGCTCAGGCCATTGGCCTGCGCTCAGGCCATTGGCCTGCGCTCAGGCCATTGGCCTGCGCTCAGGCCATTGGCCTGCGCTCAGGCCATTGGCCTGCGCTCAGGCCATTGGCCTGCGCTCAGGCCATTGGCCTGCGCTCAGGCCATTGGCCTGCGCTCAGGCCATTGGCCTGCGCTCAGGCCATTGGCCTGCGCTCAGGCCATTGGCCTGCGCTCAGGCCATTGGCCTGCGCTCAGGCCATTGGCCTGCGCTCAGGCCATTGGCCTGCGCTCAGGCCATTGGCCTGCGCTCAGGCCATTGGCCTGCGCTCAGGCCATTGGCCTGCGCTCAGGCCACCCAATTTCTCTCTCTCTTTTCCCTCTTGATTTGGATTTTTTTTCTTCTCCCCCCCCCCCACCTATTGTCATTTTTTTTTCTTTAGTTCCTTTACCACTCTTTTCTTCTTTCACTCTCTTCCAGATTGTGCAAAGTTTCCTCTTTCCTTCACGTTCCTTTTGTCTCATGCTTTTACACTTGTCAGTTCAAAAGGAGGGGGGGGGGATTTCTATATGGTAAATGCTTCAAAGTAGGGACTTCATCTGTGGTATGTCACAAATGGGCCCTGCAACCAAATGTTGCAGTGCGTTCTGCTGCTTTTGTTTAGCGTTCCAGCCAGCTCTTCCCTCCAAGTGTATTAAGCACAAACACACACACACACAGTGGGTCGCCCCATTCCATAATGATAATTTTATTCTTTATACCCCACGCAACGGACTGCGTTGCCCCAGCCACGCTGGGCGGCATCCAACATGTATGGAAACATAACAAAACACTAGACGTTTTAAACAAAACCCTTCACTGTACAGGATTGCCTTCAGACGGCTCGGGAGTCGGAGAACTCCATGCCCCCCAACATTTCTCCATTGAACATAGGGACACCCTAAGGGAAAAAAATTAACAGTAATCCTTCAAGTGGGTTGATTGGTTTGCCTAGACGTTAGTTAATGGGTTAATTGGTGAGCTATGAGGTGAGGGGAGGGACAGATGCCTTGTCAATCAAAGAATGCCTTGTTAACCAACCAGAGGCAGCTTTGTCAATCCCAGCAGCCTTGTCAACCAATCAGAGGCAGCTTTCTCAATCCCAGCAGCAGGTATAAAACCAGCAGGCCATTGGCCTGCGCTCAGGCCACCCAATTTCTCTCTCTCTTTTCCCTCTTGATTTGGATTTTTTTTCTTCTCCCCCCCCCCACCTATTGTCATTTTTTTTTCTTTAGTTCCTTTACCACTCTTTTCTTCTTTCACTCTCTTCCAGATTGTGCAAAGTTTCCTCTTTCCTTCACGTTCCTTTTCTCTCATGCTTTTACACTTGTCAGTTCAAAAGGAGGGGGGGGGGGGATTTCTATATGGTAAATGCTTCAAAGTAGGGACTTCATCTGTGGTATGTCACAAATGGGCCCTGCAACCAAATGTTGCAGTGCGTTCTGCTGCTTTTGTTTAGCGTTCCAGCCAGCTCTTCCCTCCAAGTGTATTAAGCACAAACACACACACACACAGTGGGTCGCCCCATTCCATAATGATAATTTTATTCTTTATACCCCACGCAACGGACTGCGTTGCCCCAGCCACGCTGGGCGGCATCCAACATGTATGGAAACATAACAAAACACTAGACGTTTTAAACAAAACCCTTCACTGTACAGGATTGCCTTCAGACGGCTCGGGAGTCGGAGAACTCCATGCCCCCCAACATTTCTCCATTGAACATAGGGACACCCTAAGGGAAAAAAATTAACAGTAATCCTTCAAGTGGGTTGATTGGTTTGCCTAGACGTTAGTTAATGGGTTAATTGGTGAGCTATGAGGTGAGGGGAGGGACAGATGCCTTGTCAATCAAAGAATGCCTTGTTAACCAACCAGAGGCAGCTTTGTCAATCCCAGCAGCCTTGTCAACCAATCAGAGGCAGCTTTCTCAATCCCAGCAGCAGGTATAAAACCAGCAGGCCCGGCCTGCGCTCAGGCCATTGGCCTGCGCTCAGGCCATTGGCCTGCGCTCAGGCCATTGGCCTGCGCTCAGGCCATTGGCCTGCGCTCAGGCCATTGGCCTGCGCTCAGGCCATTGGCCTGCGCTCAGGCCATTGGCCTGCGCTCAGGCCATTGGCCTGCGCTCAGGCCATTGGCCTGCGCTCAGGCCATTGGCCTGCGCTCAGGCCATTGGCCTGCGCTCAGGCCATTGGCCTGCGCTCAGGCCATTGGCCTGCGCTCAGGCCATTGGCCTGCGCTCAGGCCATTGGCCTGCGCTCAGGCCATTGGCCTGCGCTCAGGCCATTGGCCTGCGCTCAGGCCATTGGCCTGCGCTCAGGCCATTGGCCTGCGCTCAGGCCATTGGCCTGCGCTCAGGCCATTGGCCTGCGCTCAGGCCACCCAATTTCTCTCTCTCTTTTCCCTCTTGATTTGGATTTTTTTTCTTCTCCCCCCCCCCCACCTATTGTCATTTTTTTTTCTTTAGTTCCTTTACCACTCTTTTCTTCTTTCACTCTCTTCCAGATTGTGCAAAGTTTCCTCTTTCCTTCACGTTCCTTTTGTCTCATGCTTTTACACTTGTCAGTTCAAAAGGAGGGGGGGGGGATTTCTATATGGTAAATGCTTCAAAGTAGGGACTTCATCTGTGGTATGTCACAAATGGGCCCTGCAACCAAATGTTGCAGTGCGTTCTGCTGCTTTTGTTTAGCGTTCCAGCCAGCTCTTCCCTCCAAGTGTATTAAGCACAAACACACACACACACAGTGGGTCGCCCCATTCCATAATGATAATTTTATTCTTTATACCCCACGCAACGGACTGCGTTGCCCCAGCCACGCTGGGCGGCATCCAACATGTATGGAAACATAACAAAACACTAGACGTTTTAAACAAAACCCTTCACTGTACAGGATTGCCTTCAGACGGCTCGGGAGTCGGAGAACTCCATGCCCCCCAACATTTCTCCATTGAACATAGGGACACCCTAAGGGAAAAAAATTAACAGTAATCCTTCAAGTGGGTTGATTGGTTTGCCTAGACGTTAGTTAATGGGTTAATTGGTGAGCTATGAGGTGAGGGGAGGGACAGATGCCTTGTCAATCAAAGAATGCCTTGTTAACCAACCAGAGGCAGCTTTGTCAATCCCAGCAGCCTTGTCAACCAATCAGAGGCAGCTTTCTCAATCCCAGCAGCAGGTATAAAACCAGCAGGCCCGGCCTGCGCTCAGGCCATTGGCCTGCGCTCAGGCCATTGGCCTGCGCTCAGGCCATTGGCCTGCGCTCAGGCCATTGGCCTGCGCTCAGGCCATTGGCCTGCGCTCAGGCCATTGGCCTGCGCTCAGGCCATTGGCCTGCGCTCAGGCCATTGGCCTGCGCTCAGGCCATTGGCCTGCGCTCAGGCCATTGGCCTGCGCTCAGGCCATTGGCCTGCGCTCAGGCCATTGGCCTGCGCTCAGGCCATTGGCCTGCGCTCAGGCCATTGGCCTGCGCTCAGGCCATTGGCCTGCGCTCAGGCCATTGGCCTGCGCTCAGGCCATTGGCCTGCGCTCAGGCCATTGGCCTGCGCTCAGGCCATTGGCCTGCGCTCAGGCCATTGGCCTGCGCTCAGGCCATTGGCCTGCGCTCAGGCCATTGGCCTGCGCTCAGGCCACCCAATTTCTCTCTCTCTTTTCCCTCTTGATTTGGATTTTTTTTCTTCTCCCCCCCCCCCCCACCTATTGTCATTTTTTTTTCTTTAGTTCCTTTACCACTCTTTTCTTCTTTCACTCTCTTCCAGATTGTGCAAAGTTTCCTCTTTCCTTCACGTTCCTTTTGTCTCATGCTTTTACACTTGTCAGTTCAAAAGGAGGGGGGGGGGATTTCTATATGGTAAATGCTTCAAAGTAGGGACTTCATCTGTGGTATGTCACAAATGGGCCCTGCAACCAAATGTTGCAGTGCGTTCTGCTGCTTTTGTTTAGCGTTCCAGCCAGCTCTTCCCTCCAAGTGTATTAAGCACAAACACACACACACACAGTGGGTCGCCCCATTCCATAATGATAATTTTATTCTTTATACCCCACGCAACGGACTGCGTTGCCCCAGCCACGCTGGGCGGCATCCAACATGTATGGAAACATAACAAAACACTAGACGTTTTAAACAAAACCCTTCACTGTACAGGATTGCCTTCAGACGGCTCGGGAGTCGGAGAACTCCATGCCCCCCAACATTTCTCCATTGAACATAGGGACACCCTAAGGGAAAAAAATTAACAGTAATCCTTCAAGTGGGTTGATTGGTTTGCCTAGACGTTAGTTAATGGGTTAATTGGTGAGCTATGAGGTGAGGGGAGGGACAGATGCCTTGTCAATCAAAGAATGCCTTGTTAACCAACCAGAGGCAGCTTTGTCAATCCCAGCAGCCTTGTCAACCAATCAGAGGCAGCTTTCTCAATCCCAGCAGCAGGTATAAAACCAGCAGGCCATTGGCCTGCGCTCAGGCCACCCAATTTCTCTCTCTCTTTTCCCTCTTGATTTGGATTTTTTTTCTTCTCCCCCCCCCCCACCTATTGTCATTTTTTTTTTCTTTAGTTCCTTTACCACTCTTTTCTTCTTTCACTCTCTTCCAGATTGTGCAAAGTTTCCTCTTTCCTTCACGTTCCTTTTGTCTCATGCTTTTACACTTGTCAGTTCAAAAGGAGGGGGGGGGGGATTTCTATATGGTAAATGCTTCAAAGTAGGGACTTCATCTGTGGTATGTCACAAATGGGCCCTGCAACCAAATGTTGCAGTGCGTTCTGCTGCTTTTGTTTAGCGTTCCAGCCAGCTCTTCCCTCCAAGTGTATTAAGCACAAACACACACACACACAGTGGGTCGCCCCATTCCATAATGATAATTTTATTCTTTATACCCCACGCAACGGACTGCGTTGCCCCAGCCACGCTGGGCGGCATCCAACATGTATGGAAACATAACAAAACACTAGACGTTTTAAACAAAACCCTTCACTGTACAGGATTGCCTTCAGACGGCTCGGGAGTCGGAGAACTCCATGCCCCCCAACATTTCTCCATTGAACATAGGGACACCCTAAGGGAAAAAAATTAACAGTAATCCTTCAAGTGGGTTGATTGGTTTGCCTAGACGTTAGTTAATGGGTTAATTGGTGAGCTATGAGGTGAGGGGAGGGACAGATGCCTTGTCAATCAAAGAATGCCTTGTTAACCAACCAGAGGCAGCTTTGTCAATCCCAGCAGCCTTGTCAACCAATCAGAGGCAGCTTTCTCAATCCCAGCAGCAGGTATAAAACCAGCAGGCCCGGCCTGCGCTCAGGCCATTGGCCTGCGCTCAGGCCATTGGCCTGCGCTCAGGCCATTGGCCTGCGCTCAGGCCATTGGCCTGCGCTCAGGCCATTGGCCTGCGCTCAGGCCATTGGCCTGCGCTCAGGCCATTGGCCTGCGCTCAGGCCATTGGCCTGCGCTCAGGCCATTGGCCTGCGCTCAGGCCATTGGCCTGCGCTCAGGCCATTGGCCTGCGCTCAGGCCATTGGCCTGCGCTCAGGCCATTGGCCTGCGCTCAGGCCATTGGCCTGCGCTCAGGCCATTGGCCTGCGCTCAGGCCATTGGCCTGCGCTCAGGCCATTGGCCTGCGCTCAGGCCATTGGCCTGCGCTCAGGCCATTGGCCTGCGCTCAGGCCATTGGCCTGCGCTCAGGCCATTGGCCTGCGCTCAGGCCATTGGCCTGCGCTCAGGCCATTGGCCTGCGCTCAGGCCATTGGCCTGCGCTCAGGCCACCCAATTTCTCTCTCTCTTTTCCCTCTTGATTTGGATTTTTTTTCTTCTCCCCCCCCCCCACCTATTGTCAT
>NW_028148816.1:52658-127725 GCF_965112155.1 Podarcis liolepis | reverse complement strand
GAATTGGTTTGAATTGTTTGTCTCAATCTGCTTGTGGAGGAGTTCAAATACTTGCTAGAAGAACAATGCAGCTCCAACAGCAGGAAAAGCAGGTGGAGCGCTAACCATTTTGTGCTGAGCTGCAGCTGGAGGTCATCATGTTTACATTTCATTATCAACAGCATTTCAGTCTTGGCTAAAGTTATAGGGAAACTTGGCTGCAAGGAGCTATGCACCAGCCCCAAATCCACCTCCCTATATTCATGTAAGTTGATAGGACAGGCGCCTATATAGACTACAACACAGGGTCTGTTTGGAAAGGGCTGTGTCTGTGGCTGTTATTGTGCCTGACATATGATTTCCCATGTGACATTTAGAAGTAGTGATGCTGATTGATAATTATAAAAAATTACAGGGTGGGGGTTCTGTTTTGCTAAAGTCCTCAAGTCTCAGAACAAGCAAAGTGCTATGTCAGTGTCATCCCACTACAGCCCAATTTCTGCTCCCTTGTGAAGCAGTGCCTCTCATGTATGGTATAACTTTCTGAATTGATTCAATTTGAGACTTGGCCAGGGTATAGAAAGAGGGTTGTGAAGGTCCATATCCCTTCTTCTGATCCAGACCATCATCCCTTCTCTCCAATTACTGTCAATCGTGCTCCGTGGTGTATCAAAGGGAGGTTTCCCCCATGCAACTTGGGCTTTTGAAAACTTTATCCCTTATGTATCTCAGCTGAGCTCTGCTAGTGAGCAAGAGCCATTCACTCTAAGCCATATGTTTAAACTCTTCCTCAAAACAGCTTCCCAGGTAGCCCTGTCATTCTTCAACCTCCATCAGATGCTGTCCTTCATGTGATTCCTGTCTCTCCCCACAGAAGCCTAAACATAGTTTGCATTGGGTCCCCCAATAGCATTAGAGTGTAACTCCCATCATCTCTGGTCACTGCCCATGCTTGCTGGTGATGAAGAGTAGTGAAGAAAAGAACTATTCCATGGATACTACTGTCCTGGGACCTTCAACCTATTTACGTTTCATGTGTTTGAGCAGGTAGTCTGTAAGCTAAGACACATCTCATTCCTAATTCCTAGGTCCAGCAAGAGTTAAAATTGAAGCAAGGATTCATATTTTCTAAAGTCAGATTAGGTAATGGGTTTTTAAGGAAAGAAAGGGAATGGTTCTGTGTGAGACAGCAAAGGTGTGGGCCTCCCTCTTTCAACTCTAGGCTAGTTAGAAAGACAAACACAGAGTTGAGAGTTATGTGAGCTGGAGACTGGAAGCAAAGTTGCATGCTGAATGGCAAAGAGAAGCTAGTGCCAACCTTCTCCTTCTTGATAGATTGATTCCTCATAATCCAATGCTGATTCCCTCCTGGAGGGAGAGGAGAGCTGAAATAAGGAGCCGGCAGCAGATGCTTCTCCTTCTTAGGTGTGCAGGAGTAGGGAATGAAGAACCATTATGAGTGAGACAAAGGAGAGGCAGGTTCTGGTTGTTGGTGATGAAAGCTATTTAATAAGGTTGCTATACATATTTTGGATGTTCTCTGCAGAATTTGGAGCAAATGATTCAGCAGAGGAAACACAGCCCAGAATAACTATGGAGATAGTACAAGAATACTTGGCCAGTTTAGATGTATTCAAGTCTCCAGGGCCAGATGAACTGCATCCAAGAGTATTAAAAGAACTGGCAGATGTGATCTCAGAACCACTGGCAGTCATCTTTGAGAATTCCTGGAGAACAGGCGAAGTCCCGGCAGACTGGAGGAGGGCAAATGTTGTCCCTATTTTCAAAAAGGGGAAAAGAGAGGACCCAAATAATTACCGCCCAGTCAGTCTGACATCAATACCAGGGAAGATTCTGGAGCAGATCATTAAGCAAACAGTCTGTGAGCACCTAGAAAGGAATGCTGTGATCCCCAATAGTCAGCATGGATTTCTGAAAAATAAGTCATGTCAGACTAACCTGATCTCATTTTTTGACAGAATTACAAGCCTGGTAGATGAAGGGAACGCAGTGGATGTAGCCTACCTTGATTTCAGCAAGGCATTTGACAAGGTGCCCCATGATATTCTTGTAAAGAAGCTGGTAAAATGCGGTCTTGACTATGCTACCACTCAGTGGATTTGTAACTGGCTGACTGACCGAACCCAAAGGGTGCTCATCAATGGTTCCTCTTCATCCTGGAGAAGAGTGACTAGTGGGGTGCCACAGGGTTCTGTCTTGGGCCCGGTCTTATTCAACATCTTTATCAATGACTTGGACGATGGACTCAAGGGTATCCTGATCAAATTTGCAGATGACACCAAACTGGGAGGGGTGGCTAACACCCCAGAGGACAGGATCACACTTCAAAATGACCTTGACAGATTAGAGAACTGGGCCAAAACAAACAAGATGAATTTTAACAGTGAGAAATGTAAAGTATTGCATTTGGGCAAAAAAAATGAGAGGCACAAATACAAGATGGGTGACACCTGGCTTGAGAGCAGTATATGTGAAAAGGATCTAGGAGTCTTGGTTGACCACAACCTTGACATGAGCCAACAGTGTGACGCGGCAGCTAAAAAAGCCAATGCAATTCTGGGCTGCATCAATAGGAGTATAGCATCTAGATCAAGGGAAGTAATAGTGCCACTGTATTCTGCTCTGGTCAGACCTCACCTGGAGTACTGTGTCCAGTTCTGGGCACCACAGTTCAAGAAGGACACTGACAAACTGGAACGTGTCCAGACCAAAATGGTCAAAGGCCTGGAAACGATGCCTTATGAGGAACGGCTAAGGGAGCTGGGCGTGTTTAGCCTGGAGAAGAGGAGGTTAAGGGGTGATATGATAGCCATGTTCAAATATATAAAAGGATGTCACATAGAGGAGGGAGAAAGGTTGTTTTCTGCTGCTCCAGAGAAGCGGACATGGAGCAATGGATCCAAACTACAAGAAAGAAGATTCCACCTAAACATTAGGAAGAACTTCCTGACAGTAAGAGCTGTTCGACAGTGGAATTTGCTGCCAAGGAGTGTGGTGGAGTCTCCTTCTTTGGAGGTCTTTAAGCAGAGGCTGGACAACCATATGTCAGGAGTGCTCTGATGGTGTTTCCTGCTTGGCGGGGGGTTGGACTCGATGGCCCTTGTTGTCTCTTCCAACTCTATGATTCTATAAGATGACACAACCTTGACAGTGCTCTCTAAGGAAGTTTTCACCAACCATTTTATGGGAATTAAACTCTAGTTCCCATTTACAGAGTTATGCGGAAGATAGCCCTGGTCGTTTAACTCATTAATAAGTTCGCCTTTTCCTTCCACAAAAACTATGCAAGACACTCTCTTTTAAAGTTTCAATAATAATTAATTTTTACTTGGTGTACTTGAACTTGCAGATTAAAATATACAATGCAGGTAGGTGTTACTTATGTTGCTAATACATCTCACATCTTGTATTAATGCATCTTCGTAGGTATTTTGGAGGGCGGGTTATTCAGTTTTTTAGATATTGATTAAGTAGTTTGTGGTTTTATAGGTTGATTTTATTCTGTGAACCTCTCTGAGGCTTCCGGGCACAGAGTGGTATATACAATCAATCCATCCACCCATCAATCAATTGCCTCAGGCCTATGACAGCACAGAAAAGGCCCACTATTTTGTTGCCACTCTCTGAGGCACAAAAAAGGGCCTCGGATGATGATCACAGCATCTGAATTGGTTTAAATAAACAGAGAGGTCCTTCAGGTTCTGCAGTCCTGAGCCCTTCAAGGCTTTACAGGTCAAAAGCAGCACTTTGAGATGTGCCTGGAAAGTAATCTGCAACTAGTGCAGTTGGGCCAGGATTGGTGTTACAGTATATGCTTAAAATGTCTTGCCCCAGTCAAGAACCTAGTCATGAAATTCTGCACTAGCTGAAGATTCTGAATGTCTTTCAAGGAAGCCCTAGGTATAACACATTGCAATAATCCAACCTAGAGGTTCCAGGAGCATAGGAAAAAGAAGTTTAACAGGATCATAGCATTGTGGAGTTGGAAGGGACCCTGAGGATCATCTAGTCCAACAACCTGCATCCTACACGGGTGTCAGGAGTGCATGCAGGAGCCAGGCACTGTAACTGCTAGGGCCTCACAGGACTGGGGCCTTCCTGAGTTTGGCCTGGACTCTTGGCTTCCTGACCCCTGGACCTCTGATTCCTGCTTCCCTACCTCTACCCCGGTCCCGATGCACCAAGCCGGGACTCCGACTGCCTGTAACCCGGACCGTGACAATGGGGATCAAACCTGCAACCTTGGTGCTATCAGCACCACAGTCTAAGCAACTGACTTATCCAGGCTGATAAAGGTAGGATATCCTTGTCCAGATAGGGCTGCAGCTGGGCCCAAAGCCAAAGGTGATGGAAGGCACTCCATGCCATCGAGGTCACCTGAACCTCAAATGACAGCAATGGATCACGAAGTACTCCTGCTCCTTCAGAGGGAGTGGAGCCCAATCAAGAGCAGGCCACCTCTCATCCCTCTGGTTTGGGGAACTGTTCACTAACAGTTATCAGTCATATTTGGATTGAGCTTCAGTTTATTGGCTCTAAACTAGTCCACTATTGAGGCAAGACATCCACAGCCACACCTGCAGATGTAAAGGAAAAGTAGAGCTGTGTTTCACCAGTATATTGTTGACAAATTTACTCCAAAAGTCCTGAATAACCTGCTCAATGGTTTCATGTAGATGTTAAGGAACATAGGGGTGGGTGGGGGATCAAACTAATGGATTTCATTAAGTCTAAGTATTGCAGGTCCTGAAGCTTCAAACCATTTACTTCCTCCCTCCCTCTGTCTTCCTGGAAGAAGCTGTTAGCCAAGCTATTGCTCCCAGCTGAAGAAAAGCCATGTGAACGAAGATTCTCGCTAAATGCTAACAAAAGGATTGCGTGATTCCATTTGTAAAGAAATGCTATTTTTTCCCTTTTTTTAAATCATTGGGAAGTTTGTTCTTTTTGACTTTTACTTCCAATGGATGGGCATTTGTTGACTTGAGAAAAACATCTTCATGTATGCGACAACGGCCGTGAGAATTCTGATAGCACAAGGATGGAAGACTGAAGAAATCCCAACTAAAGAATTATGGCAAGAAAAATTGATGGATTATGCAGAACTGGCAAAATTGACTCATAAGCTACGGGACAAGGATAACTGTGACTTTAAGGATGAATGGGAACCTTTCACAAAGTATTTGAAGATGCAACAAAGTGAACTGGATATATATATTTACTGATAATAATTAGCTAAACAGTTGGAGGATCTATACAAGTCTGTAACATGCAGAAAATAGCATTATTGGAGAGACCAAAGACTGGAACTGAGGGAAGTCGGGGGTGGGGTGGGGGGATGGGTTTTGTGGGGGGAGGGGGGAGGAAAAATGGGGAGGGAATAAGGATATGTTTTTGGAAAATCTATTTTGTTATAACTTTGAATAAAAAATAAAATAAAAAAGACATTTGTTGACTTGAGTAAAATCATCACTTATTTGCAATGTTAAGTATCTGTGATGTATTCTAGCCTCAGTATTTTTATGGGGAATATCTGTTTAAAGCTGAATGAGGGCAGATGCAAATCAAACCAAATGTTAATGTACTTGGAGCAATCCCCATTGTGCCAACTCTGCAAAGAGAGAGTGTGAATTTCTTTTCCAAACCTCCCTCTCTAATATGCCAGAGAGCTCTTAAGAGGACACAACTGTGCTCTTAACTGTGCTGTATACCTGGAATATTGGTACAATCATGGAACCCACGAACAATATTTGAACGTTGTGATTACTGTAACATGAATTTAATGAACAAATATATAAACAAAAGGAAAATAAGGATTGCATTTAAAAATGAACGGATATTGAAAACATTAGCCACAACCTGACCTGGATTTGGGCCTGAATCAATTCTCATGTTTCTCCACACAGACAACACTCTGGAGAAGTAGATCACAGTGACAGCATTGCACATTCTGCTCAGCAGCAGGTGAGCAGAGGGTTAATTTTCCTTACTTGGCCTGTGAGTGACTTTTGAGGGTATAGAAATGCAGGACAAAAATGCAGATATTTGGCAAAGTTTACAAAAGAAGCATAAATACCCCACGACCCCAGCTTAATGTGTAGCGATGAATGTTTTGTCGAAGGCCCTGGGAAACTAGGGTTGAAATCCCCATTCAGCCATGGGGAAAATGGCATCTCTCAATTTAAGCTTTTTCACAGAGTTTTTGGGAAAACAATAGCAAGAGAGGGAGAATTATGTGCTCCTTGGATGGCATAGAAGATGGAACATACAAACAAAGAAATGAGTATCAAACTAAAAAAAAAGGAAATAACATCTCCTTGCCAGAACACAAGGTCCCTGGCTAACGGCATCTCTTTCACCCTCTCAACTATGGTCATCCTTCTTCCTTACTAATCTCTCTTTACTGTTCATCTCAGGTCTAAGTATAATGATGTAGATTTTGGGGAGGAAGATGCAACCCAGTAAGCCAGCAGAAGAGGCCAAGATGGAGAAGATCTCCACAGCCACCATGTATTTCCCTTTGGTGCTCAGATAAGTGGGGACAAAGGACAGCCAAACACTGCAGAAGACCAGCATGCTGAAGGTAATCAACTTGGCTTCATTGAAAGTATCAGGCAACTTCCTGGCAAAGAAAGCCACAGAGAAGCTCACAATGGCCAAAAGACCCATGTAGCCGAGAATAAGGTGGAACATGATGTCGGAGCCTTCATTGCACTGCACTATGATCTGCCCATCCTGGGAGTGCAGGTCAAACTCTGGGAATGGGGGAGAGGATGCCAGCCACCCAAGGCAGATGCCAGCTTGAATGAGAGAACAGAAGGTGATAAGTGATCCTGCCAGCCTCTTCCCAAGCCATTTCCTCAGGCTGTTCCCAGGCTTGGTCACCATGAATGCCAGAACCACAGTGAGGGTTTTGGCTAACACACAAGCAACAGCAATGGAGAAGACGATGCCAAAGACGGTTTGCCTCAAGACACAGGTCACCTTTGTAGGCCTGCCAATGAATAAGAAGGAGCAGAGAAAGCAGAGAAGCAGAGAAGAGAGCAAGGTGCAGGTGATGCCCCAGTTGTTGGCTTTGACAATGGGAGTGTTCCAGTGCAGACCAAAGGTCCCCATCACAACAACTGTGACCAGAGAAAGCAGGAGAGCCAAGGAGGCCAGCATTGCCCCCAAGGGCTCATCATAGGTTAGGTAGCTTATTTTTTTCAGAATACATTGGTCCTGAAAGGCATTTGGGTAGTGATCATCGGGGCATTTCTCACATTGATCTGCATCTGAAAATGAGAAGCATGCTTTTAGCATTTCTTGAAGCGATACTTATTAATCTTGATACCGTCTGTTATGCTGTACACAAAACATATTACTTAGCTGATGAACCAAAGTCTACTTTCACAACTAAGTGATGGTTCCTCCATGAGCATCTCAGCTGTACTAATCAATCCATCCATATTTATCTGTCATGGTTAGAGTATACTGATTGATTTCAGTCTTTCCCCCTTAAACATGCCTATCTCTGCATCCAGCCCCATGTCTTTGCATTTCAAGGCTTCTGGCCCAAGTGTTTCTTTTTTTACACTTTCTATAATTGAATTTGGGAGTGAATGAAACAGCCAGGTAGCCTGTCATTTGCTCACTGGGAAAATCTATATTTGACAAGAAACAACTGTTCCCAAGGACTGAAACTTTGTAGTAGATAGGTAGCCGTGTTGGTCTGCCATAGTCAAAATAAAAAAATTCCTTCCAGTAGCACCTTAAAGACCAACTAAGTTAGTTCTAAGTTAGTTCTAACTTAGTTGGTCTTTAAGGTGCTACTGGAAGGAATTTTTTTATTTGTGGATACAGTAGAGAAAATTCTTCACTAGTTGTTAATCACAGAAGATGAAAATCTGTTGGCTGCAGGTTCAATGCTGACAAAAAGGGAATCTATGGAATGCAATCCTAATTATTTCTTCCCAGATGTATGTCATCCTGATTTCAATGGTGGTTACTCCCATGTGGACGTTATTTCACACAATATTCTCTTGAATGGCTATCCACAGGGGAGGAGAGAGGCAAGGACTATATGTATCAGTAACATATTAACACATGTGTTTGGGATCTATGACAGAAAATAAGCAGACATAATAAGACTAAGAAATGAATGTCTTTGTTGGATAGGAAGATGGGAATTCCAGTTGACTTGGGTTCCTTCACTTACCTTTCTGGACTGAAATCCTCCCTTTAGGGCACTGAACACAGTCATAGCAACAGATTTGCTTTCCCTGCTGTGGAAACATACTCTGTCCAGGGTGGCAGCTCTCAACACAGGTGGAAATGGGCAGTATCTAATGGTAATGACAAACAAGGGATTTTGAATGGAATAAATCTTATTGTCGTCTATGTCCGCTTTGCAGCAGAAAGGTCACAGGACTGAAATTAGAGGATGACTGTCAAGCATTTGCTCCCTGGGCAAGCATCAGGCCCCCCAATAAAGATGCTTTGTGGTGTCACCTAACCATTTGGCCAGCCCAGCACATGTCTGAATGGCAAAGAGAAGCTTGTGCCAACCTTCTCCCTCTTGATTGATTGATTCCTCATAACCCAATGCTGATTCCCTCCTGGAGGGAGAGCAGAGCTGAAATAAGGAGCTGGCAGCAGATGCTGCTTCTCCTTCTTACCAAATGTACTTGAACTTTCAGATTAAACTATACAATGCAGGTAGGTGTTACTTACATTGCTAATACATCTTACATAGATTTTAATCTATGATAAATACTGTTACAGACTGACAGTAGCACAAGAGAACATTCCTGCTGCTCTAACTGTTTAGACTGCTCATAACTGCCATAGCTGTAGAAATTGACATAACGATTCCCTCTTAAAATGTGCAGGGTTTTTTCTGGGGGGCTATTGGGTTTTTTATTTTCATTATGCATTATGTATGTATTCATTATGTATTTTGTGGGTTTATACGTTGATCTTATTCTGGGAACCATCCTGAGACCTCTAGGTATAGGGCGGTATATAAATTCAATCCATCCATCAACTACCTCAGGCCTATGACAGCATAGCGTTCAATAGCCTTCTGAGCATTAGCCCTTTCCTTAGCATGGATGCTTTCATCCCCAAAATAGGGTCTTACTATCACATGTGGTGGACTTGCATAATTATAAGCGAATTTTGGAATAACATATATGACAAATTTAAGAAATTATTTAAATTTACAATAAAAAAAAAGGCCGGAGATTTTCCTATTAGGAATATTGCCAATGGAAATCAAGCAAAACACAAGACCACTGTTTATGTACGCAATCATGGCTGCAAGAATACTTGTAGCCAGAAGTTGGAAATGTGAAAAAACACGAACAATAACAGATTGCAAACACTCATGACCGATGTAATGGTTCTAGGGGTTGCTCGTGCGTAAGCAGGTGCCTATCTCCCTGGCTGGGTTCAGACACCTGGCTGGGCTGCCAAAGTGAACCTCTTCTGTCCGGGCAGCCACTCACCCGTGGCTGACTCAATCGCTGGCAGAATCCGTGAGTGGGCCTTTCTTAAACTTCTTCCAGCAAAGAAGTTCTTTGAGGCCTAGTCTCCGCCTACCCTCTCTGCGCGAAAGCCTTCTGTGCAGGGAGGGCGTGGACAACGGAGGACCCCTATTCTCCCCGCTGGTCCCAGGCAAGGAGTCATGGGACCGCCTCGCCACTTCCCCCACCTGCCCCCCTTCTCCACTGGTGTTACACTGATTCTCTTCCCCAGAAGATGGGCTGCTCCTCCCGATCCCTGGACGCTCTCTGGAATCCCTCTGACTTTTGCGCTACCCCTCCAGTACTGATGGAAATCCCTGACAACCCAGTATTTCCAATTAGCAAAGCTGACTGGAAAAATCAGGGGAGCCTTAAATCAAAAAGTATATGGAGAATGGGAAATATTTAAGGAATATATAAGACTATATTGTAAAAATGATACCATCATAGCAGAACTGAATGATATTTGTGTACAATAAATGATGGAATAAACATCTTAGAGGAATATATGGAAAAAGATATAAAACAAACTGTGCGACAAAAACAAGACACTAGAAAAAGTATAATGAGTACGATTGGAAGTCTTTTACAGAAAGCTTTATTGGAAAAGACACAATGTTGTATAAATATTTGGTTCTTTTAATTGTCCTTTTTTCTTTTCTTGTTGCTTTGAAACCCCTTTTCGCCCTTTTTGAGGTGACTAATCCCTTTTTTCTCCTTTTTTCTTTTTGTGCTTAATTTTGTTATACTTAACTTTATTGTATGATTGTATTTTAAATTAATAAAGATTTATTTAAAAAACCAAAAACAAGAATTATGGCCAAGCCTGCATGGAGTTTGGCCTCACCATCAGTCTAATGGAGACCAACATCCTGGGACAGGATATCACCGGCACTCCATCCATCAAGATTAGTGACCACACACTTCAGGTGGTGGATGATTTTCTTTCTACTTGGGCTCCGAATGGCAGAGATTGTTGCCCACAATGCATTTTGGAGGAGCTTTAAACACTGGCAGATTCCTTTCTCAGAAATACCTTGTTCTGAACACTGAGCTCCAAATTAGCTTCAAACTGGCTTTGGATCAAAAAATTTGAACAAAAGAAACAATACAGTATTTTATCAGTGAGTACCAGAGCTTCGCTCCTCACAATTCTCCTTTGTAGCCATCACTACTGTTTTCCCGGATCACTTGATCTTCTCATAAAAGATGATGGTGATGATGGAAGAGGATAAAAAAATAAAAAATGGTCCCACCCACCTGCTTGAACTTGGGATTCCATGCAATGGCACTTCCATCCACTGTGAACTCTTTTCCTGGGGGGGCCTGATGGTCCACCCTACCCATTCGGACTCTCTGGAAGGACTCATTGGGATATGTGACCAAGTTGAGGAGATCATAGACACCTGCCTGCTGCCCCTTCTCATCCAAAGAGATTTCTTCCCCAGCACTGTTGTTGAAGTGGATGTTCTTCAGGAAGGAGTGGAGCTAGATTACAGGGGGGGAAAGACACAGACCTTGTAGGCTAATACACTCTCTCTTTTCCATTTGGCAGGTGGACCTTTGGATTCTTACTACATTTTATCATATATACTGGGTACTTCAAAAAAATTCCCCCATTAACATGTGAAACTGCCATGTGCTGAATCCAATCATTGGTCTCTGTAGCCCAGAACTGTCTACTCTAAATTGCCACAGTGCTATATGGAATACATTTGAGGTTTCAACCCAGTTCTTATAACAGAGGACACTTCTAGCCCTTGTGCATCTCCAAGTAAGAGAATCCTGGGATAGATTAATCTAACAAACTTTGAATGTGCAGCTTGCAAAGCATTTGGTCTTTCACTGAGATCAAGTCCCTCCCAGTGATAGAGCTCAACTGCGAAAATCTCCAAGGCTCAGCTGTGAAACATATGAATCAGTAATAATAACTCCAGTGCTAACATTGGGGAGATTAGTTGACAGTACCTGCCAGGGCCGAACTTTTGGCTGCGTCCGTCTCTCACCCAGTACTTTCTGTGTGGTACTTGAGAAATACATGCTATGGAGAGCATGTGCTACTGCATGGACGGCATTGTAAATGGTGTAGCTCTGGCTGGACATTTCCATTTCAAACATGGGTCCAGTGAGTTTCTCCAGCTTCTCCCTCCCAGTGCAGGGTTCCTGAGTTGTGTCAATTCGATTGTTATCTGGAAATGAACAGAGGAATGCACTGGCCCAGAACTGCTGGATGAAATATAGATTTGGTTGCCATGGATTTATGGTCTGTAGAAAGTCCTGAAACCCTGGAACTGGATTTGAGTGGAGTGTAAATGACAAAGTGCCATTGAAGGATATGGAAGGAAAATTGCCTCCAACCAGCACTGCAGTGAAATCCCATTGAGCTGTTGTAATCCACACCCTCTCCACTGGGTGCATAGACAAAACCTCACAGTAGACTAAAATCAGTCTTAAACCTTCTAGAGACTGATTGTCTCCATAGACAAGAATCACATTCATTTGCTGCTGTGTGAGAGCAAACATTATTGGATTCAAATATTTTTGAAGAAGCTCAATAGGTAAATATACTGTCACTAGTGGGATCACCAGTGTCCAAGAAATGCAAAGATTATTTTGGGAAAGCCTTGGTCTGAGAGTATGAAGGAAGGTTTCTCCACTGTCGTCATCTGAAACAAGGAGGCCAATCCAGTTCCACCCAAACTTCCTGAGTAGCCAGACAATGCCACCATACTGAGCTTCTTCATTGGGGACCATTTGGAAGAAGGAAGGGAAGCGCCTTTGGTCACTCAGCCCTGGATCCAAGGAGCCAAAACTGAGCTAAAGGGAAAGGCATTCTATTTTTAGGAATCTGAAAACCATCCATTTGTTCATATTAAAAAGACTTCGTTATTGTGGTGGTTAACCACCTGGTCTAACTTTTCAGAGTATACACCCCTGGTATTATTAAGTCTCAAACTAGGAGAAGTTTCTAAGCAGGAAGCTGGATGCTCCTATGATTACATGATTTGTGGCATGGCCAGGTTTGCAAGAACCAGAGCTTGGATTATTAGTATTATGGGTTTATCCCCCCCCCCAAATCCCAATGCAAATTGAGATGGCAGTGTTGGCAACACATAGCTAGGAGGCTTTAACATAATCATGTACCCATACCAACTCTAATGTAGGAAACAAGTGTAGAAAACATACTGTATTAGGATTGAAAGCTAACATGGATGCTCTTTTGGGGTTTTCTGTCTATGTCTGCCCTTGTGGTTGTATCTATGTATCCACACACATACCTGTGGAATCTTGTAGGTGCTTAATATATTGGCCATCTGAATGGAGTTTTGGGAGGTGAGCCCTCCAACGACAGCAATTAATTTATTTTCCCCATTACAGTGGTAATTGGCGTGATTTCGTTGTCTCATGGCAAGAAGAGCGAGAGTGTTCCAACAAGTTAGCAAAGGATTAAAAGCATTCTCATAAAATGTTGATCCCAGTGTGATGTTGGAGAAGAATTTGGCATTCTTGTTGATCTCTTGCATGGCAAAGATGAAAGCAAGAACATGCTGGTAGTTTTTCGGGATCACTCTGCAATGAGACAAAGAATGACTGCAACAATGGCGGAAGAGAAACAACTGTGTTTCAGTTTTGATTTGAGAATCTATGTACCTTGAATGTTGCAACTCATAGGAAAGGAACATTTTATTCAAGTTAATGAAACTAGAGCAGTCTCCTTATAGATTTTGATTAGATTTATGTAAATGGTGAATTCAAAGGGATTCATTGTCGTGCTGTGGATGAATTGGTGGGTTTGGATATGGGAAACCCAGAAATAAAAAGCTGTTAAATTCTTCTGTTAACCCCTTTTGCCTCTCTCTTAAACACAATGTCCATGCCTACCTCTTCTTCTGCTGCTTTGTCCACCACACCTCCCTTCCATTTCTGAACCATGAAGTATTCATGGGAATGTGTTCTTAATTCAACCTGTAGAACAACCATTGAGTATACCAGTGTTCTCCAACACAGAAGGGCTTTTTCAATTCAATTCAATTCAATTCAAAATCCTTTATTAGGCATAGCACACCACACATTAACAGAAAGACATCATATACAGACTGTATAAAATACGGGCTCAGCCAAAACAATTTATCCCAGACCTATTCTTGACTCCAGGAAATAAATCGATGTACATAGATAATATAATACAACACAGCAACATCACCTACCATTAAAAACCACTAAGTCTCTTTATCATGGCCCATTCTCTCTTCATGGACAGCATTTGGTCATCGCTGTCCGCCAGCAGGTCCTGAACAGTTGGTTGTGTAAAAATCTGTCTATTCAATTTTAGGGCCTCAAATAATTGTTTTCTGGCATGACTGCCAAAATCACAGGAAAAGAATATATGCTCTAGAGTATCGGGTTCCTGTTTTCTGCATTTACAGAGACGCTCTGATTCTGGGATAGCTAAGTATCTTCCTCTCACTACCACCGAGGGAAACATGTTAAATCTGGCCAACATAAACAGCCTACGTGATTCATGTTTCTTCAGATTTGTCATGTATCCCTTTTGGAAATCTCTACACAAAGGGAGATTTAAGTGGATAGGAGAGCAGGTGCTGTGCTTTGCAACCTCAAGCATGGCGAGAACACTTTTTTCTGTGAGAGTCTTCCTGATAATTTCCCATGTTTCTTTGGGATCAGAGATTTCGAAGTCAGTTAGAGTGAGCCCTATCGAATCCAGTTTTCTCCTACAGATCAATGATAGATTGTAGATTACACTATCACTTAAAATATCGTAAAGTAGAGAATTAGGGGATAGGGCTCTATAATGGAGGAAGATCCAATATTTCAAGGTCCTCAGCCATGCTCTTACTGATAAAGGCAATATTCCCAGCTCACAACATATTGTTTCATATTTTACAGAGTTTGCAAGTCCTAATAATGACATCAGAAGGGATGTGTGAAATTTATCCAACCTCTTGAGGTCACCTAAAATCCACACTGGTGTGCCGTATAGAAGTTGGGCACAAATTTTCATGTCAATCACTTGCAATACAGCTGGAATAAATCTGTTTCCTACTGGAGAAAAAAAAAGGATTTGATATGGTGGGCTGTCACTTTGGCCTTAACTATTGCAGCACATATATGTGTATTCCAATTCATATTATTTTTGAATGTGATTCCCAGATAATTGAAGTGCTTAACTTCCTGTATTAAATGTCCATTAATTATATAGCCTTTTGGGTTCCCTCTCTTTCCGAATTGCATAATCTTTGTCTTATCATAATTAATTTTAAGATTATTGAGAGAGCAGTAGTTTGAGAAGCTCTTAAATAATTTTTTTAAGCCCAAAACAGAGAGTGAAATAATTACAGCATCATCTGCATAGAGTAATAAAAAGAGTGGGCTATTGTTTAAATAAGGAGTATGAGTGGTTGCGTTTTGAAGAAATAATGGTAGGTCAGACAAAAATAGATTAAATAGGGTAGGGGCCAAGATACAGCCTTGCCTAACTCCTCGATTATTCAGAATAGGACCTGCAAGTCTACCATCTTTTGATACTTTAACATATATTTGGTTATTTGAATGTAAACTTTGAATCAGTGTAAGTAGATATGGGTCGATACCAAGGTGTTCTAGTTTAGTCTATAGTTTGTTGCGGTCAACCGAATCAAAGGCACTTTTTAAATCCACAAATGCCACAAAGAGTTTTCGTTTATTTCTCATGACATATTTATCCACAAGATGACTTAACACTAGACACTGGTCAAGAGTTGACGAGCCTGCCTTAAAACCAGCCTGCTCTTTACCAGGTAGACCTTTTGTCAGCATCCATTCTTCCAATTTAATAAGCAGAGATTTGGCATAGATTTTACTTATGCATGGTAACAAACTTATAGGCCTGTAATTCTCTTGGCAATTCCTATCACCTTTTTTAAAGATCGGTACCACAATTGAGTTGTTCCACAACTTAGGTACAAGGGCTGATTGATAGATAGAATTTAAAAGCGGAACAAGTTTTATGGCCCACCATTCTACGTCTAATCTCAACAGGTCTATTGGGATGCCATCTATACCAGGTGATTTCCCTTGCTTAAATGAAATAATTATCTTTTTCATCTCCTCAACAGTAATTTGAAACTGTGTGGTTTTTGCCAGAGAAAATTTAAAATTTTCCTTTTTACAAACTTGGTGATCATAAAAAACAGCAGTAAAATGTGAAATCCAAGCCTCATCGCTTATATTAGGGAGATCGGTGATATCTTTTAATGAGAGAAGTGACCAAAAAGTTTTGGTATCTTTAATTTCTAATGCAGTAACAATTTTAGACCATTTGGCTAGTGCGAACTCAGATTTTTTTTCCAGGAGCATGTTCTTAAAAGCATTTTTCATTTCAAAATAAGTCTTCCAGAGACCTTGGGAGTTGGTAATATAGGCTTCTTTTAGACAAGTTCTAAGTTCTTTCTTATAGTTAATACAGTCTTTATCAAACCAGTTATACTTATTTAAAGGTTTGTTGCTGAACTGAGGGTTTAGAAAAGAAGAAAATAATTCCTGGATAGTCTTATAATAACAATCATTGTCCTCCACGGGCATCAAATTTTGGTTAGCCACAGATTCAGGAATAGCTGGGTTAATTTCAAATACTGCTAATAGATCCTCCCTATTTTTATCACTTATATAAATTCTTTTGGCATAAATAGTCTTATCAATACTAATCATAGGACAAATATCATAATTTCTAGGATTCCTGTGCATCTTTAAAACTATTGGGAAGTGGTCACTCTCTGAGCGAGGGACAACTGTAAAAGAGGCAACTTCATTTACCATTTCAACGGAAACTAGAGAATAGTCGATTACGCTCCTACCCCTTTTAGAACTGAAGGTAAAATTTCCTGGAATATCCGGCCACATTGAGCCATTCAAAAATGAGAGATTAAATTCTAAAACCAATTGTAAAAGTTTTCCTCCCGCTTTATTAATAATGATATCCTTTGAATTCCTCCCTATTCTCAATGGAAGTGGGGCGTCTTCAGCTAGATTTGAGATATATCGTTTATAGAGAGCTGTATTATCTGATCCAATTCGAGCATTGGTGTCTCCCATTATAATCAGGGGGATATTTGGAGATTTACTGCGTATTAAATACAACTCTTCAGAGACTATGTTCCAACCATAATCTGGTCCAATTTCCACCTCTATGGGAGGAAAATATATATTTAAAAGAAGAATTTCCCTGTAACCAATGGAAAATGATAATAATTGTGCATACTGTCCAATATTTCTGATATAATTAATTTTAAAATTAGAAGACTGTTTAATACCACAGATCAAACTGGCTTTCGGGCGGCCTTTTGTTGACGTTTTAGTAGTGGGTGAATTATAAGTAATAAAATTAGGAATATTTAGAGGTTTAAGAGACCAGGTTTCCTGCAAAAGTATTATATCATAAGACTCAAGAAAATTTATAAAATCAGAGTCAGCTAATTTACTTGAGAGTCCAGCTACATTCCAGGACATAATAGAAAGAGTTTGGAGAGATCTTTGATTTAAGGGTGCTCGTGAGGTATGCGTGGTGCATTCCGGATGTCACACCAGGTTCCTCTGGTTCTTACTATTAGCCCTTTCAGCGGGTTCAGATAGTTCGGATGCTAATTCAATGATGTTTAAAGATGTATTCAGTATGCTCACATTTGTGGAGTGTGGAATGCTCAGGTTGCAACCTGGCGCACCCATGCTGGGCACTTTATTTGGGGAGCCCAATTCAGTCTCATTTAATTCTCTCATTTTATCCCATGCTAATGTAGTGACCAGGTTTGTTACTGGCATGGATTGCATGCGAGCTGGGTTATAGGAGGGAGGTTTCGGCTCCAAGCTCTGAGAGAATGGAGTCATCTCCGCTGCAACCAATTGGCCTGGGGTAACGGAGGGTTTCTCGACCCATAAATCCAGCTCGTGACGATAGAAGCGTGAAGCCTGATCTGGGACAGCCCTTGAATCACAGCGTAAGAGAGGAAGAGAGCTGGGAGTGTAGGACTGGGATGGTCTCTCCTTCTCTCTCTCTCTCCCTCTCTCTCCCTGCTACATTTGGACTGCCAGTAGTGAGCTCCAGCAACAGACAGAGAAGCAGCAGATGAGCAAAATCTGCAGTATCCCCCCCCCCTCGGTGCTTTCTGCACGCTGAGTTTTCTAAATTGTTGATTTAATGCAATTCCAAGCCTTTAGCAAATGAGAGAGCAGATTGTTTCTGGGGAACGCAGGGTCTGTCTCACCCAGCCTCCGTTTATTTTGTTGGGATATGATGCTCCATTTGCTCTGGGTCTCTTGCAAACCAGCTCAGCTCACTCCAATCTTTCCTTACCCTGCTGAATGCCTTTTAAAAAAGTACTTGGGAAGCAAATCCCTCCTTTTCTTTTTTTTATTCGATGAATTTTGCTTCCCCAATAAGCATGAATGGGATTACAGGCATAGGATCCAACTCCTAGGGGCTGAAGGGGACCCCCCCCAAAATATTGGAGAAAGCCTCCCCCCTGAAAGCATTGCGATTCAAATGGTGTGCATGCACTGTGTCATGTGATCCGTTATATCCAAATATTTGAGAGGAAGCATCCCATTGGCTTTCATAAAAGTGGCTCTCACAGAAATATGATTTACGCTGCATTCCGGTTGCAGCCACTTACAAGTCAGTGGTGATTACTTCAGAGTAGACATGCATAGGTTTGCCCTTTTCGGTTAGAAGCCAATGCATGCTGGGGGGGGGGAGTGAGGCATACTTGGCATACGGATGGGTTGCAAAATCTATGGGTTTCAAGCGGCTTGAAAACCTGAACTAGGTTGTGGATGGAGCCCATATGGGCAAAAAGCAGGGGCAATACAGGAAACAAACTTAAGCTCTTTGAAATCCCCATGGTTTCCAACAGGATTCTGAAGCCCATGCTTAAGAGTTGGTTGTCCTCTGCTCTTTTACCAAAGAAGATATTCACTGACCACAATGAAAGGACTTGTTTTCAAGTAAATTTGTTCGAAATGTTTGGGTTTATGCATGCAGATTTTTGCACTTTCAGGGAAGAGGAGGGAGCTGCAGTTTGCTGGCTGTGTTGTCCTACATTGTCCTTGTGAGGTATGTGTAGCTCTCTCTCTCTCTCTGTGTGTGTGTGATTATGAGTGAAGTTAATGGTGGTGGTGGTCGTTGCTGCTGGTTCTCCTTTCTCTACTTCATTCCAGCCTTCCCCAAATGGTCATGTGTTCTGCATGGGCACCAGTAGTCCCTGCATGGGCACCAGTAGTCCCGTGAGGAGGACATAGTGGAATGACAGAAGCTAATTCAAGTGGTGGGACATAAGCCTGAATGTATCCTAGAAGGATTACAGGAGAAGCTGATGCAGTCGTTTATTTCATCAAGAATGATCAGTGGGCCCAGTAGACAATTCTCCAATAAATAAATAAATAAATAACTACTTGCTTAGCAGTAAACGAAGAGGTTTTGGGTTTTTCCGTAAATTCATGCATTTTGAAGTTTCCTTGCGTAACGGATATAAATTCACCAATGATCATGTCTGCTGGAGGACCGAATAAATTGGTTTGAATTGTTTGTCTCAGTCTGCTTGTGGAGGAGTTCAAATACTTGCTAGAAGAGCAATGCAGCTCCAACAGCAGGAAAAGCAGGTGGAGCGCTAACCATTTTTGTGCTGAACTGCAGCTGGAGGTCATCATGTTTACATTTAGTTATCAACAGCATTTCAGTCTTGGCTAAAGTTATAGGGAAACTTGGCTGCATGGAGCTATGCACCAGCCCCAAATCCACCTCCCTAACTGGATTCATGTAAGTTGATAGGACAGGCGCCTATATAGACTACAACACAGGGTCCTCACATTTGGAAAGGGCTGTTTCTGTAGCTGTTATTGTGCCTGGCGTGTGATTTCCCATGTGACATTTAGAAGTAGCCATGCTGATCAATAATTATAAAAAATTACAGGGTGTGGGATCTGTTTTGCTAAAGTCCTCAAGTCTCAGAACAAGCAAAGTGCTATGTCAGTGTCATCCCACTACAGCCCACTTTCTGCTCCCTTGTGAAGCAGTGCCTCTCATGTATGATATATCTTTCTGAATTGATTCAATTTGAGACTTGGCCAGGTATAGAAAGAGGGTTGTGAAGGTCCATATCCCTTCTTCTGATCCAGACCATCATCCCTTCTCTCCAATTACTTTCAATCGTGCTCCGTGGTGTATCAAAGGGAGGTTTCCCCCATGCAACTTGGGCTTTTGAAAACTTTATCCCTTATGTAGCTCAGCTGAGCTCTGCTAGTGAGCAAGAGCCATTCACTCTAAGCCATATGTTTAAACTCTTCCTCAAAACAGCTTCCCAGGTAGCCCTGTCATTCTTCAACCTCCATCAGATGCTGTCCTACATGTGATTCCTGTCTCTCCCCACAGAAGCCTAAACATAGTTTGCATTGGGTCCCCCGATAGCATTAGACTGGAACTCCCATCATCTCTGGTCACTGCCCATGCTTGCTGGGGATGAAGAGTAGTGAAGAAAAGATCTGTTCCATGGATACTACTGTCCTGGGACCTTCAACCTATTTACATTTCATGTATTTGAGCATGTAGTCTGTAAGCTAAGACACATCTCATTCCTAATTCCTAGGTCCAGAGTTAAAATTGAAGCAAGGATTCATATTTTCTAAAGTCAGATTAGGTAATGGGTTATTAAGGAAACAAAGGGAATGGCTCTGTGTGAGACAGCAAAGGGGTGGGCCTCCCTCTTTCAACTCTAGGGTAGTTAGAAAGACAAACACAGAGTTGAGAGTTATGTGAGCTGGAGACTGAAAGCAAAGTTGCATGCTGGGAAGGCAGAGAGGCAAAGCGGTGCTTGATTTCTGTTTGAATCCAAGGGTGCGGCTATGAGAGAAACAAGGCCTTCTTGGGGTGTTAATGCTCTGAACACCTCCAGGTTGTTTATATGTGTAAATAAACCATATATAATAAAGACACCACAGTCTCTGCTGTACTTCATTCCAAAGGAAACGCGTTTGGAATCCTTGGAATCTCACAATGCTAGGAGATTGGGATGGCATGCAGCAATATGTAATGAAGTTGCCAGGTGAGCTTCCCTGGATAGAGAATTCCACAAGTGGGGAGCCACCACAGAAAAGGCCCACTATTTTGTTGCCACTCTCTGAGGCACAAAAAATGGGCCTTGGAATATGATCACAGCATCTGAATTGGTTTAAATAAACAGAGAGGTCCTTCAGGTTCTGCAGTCCTGAGCCCTTCAAGGCTTTTACAGGTCAAAACCAGCACTTTGAATTGTTCCTGGAAAGTAATCTGCAACTAGTGCAGTTGGGCCAGGATTGGTGTTACAGTATATGCTTAAAATGTCTTGCCCCAGTCAAGAACCTAGTCATGAAATTCTGCACTAGCTGAAGATTCTGAATTTCTTTCAAGGAAGCCCTAGGTATAACACATTGCAATAATCCAACCTAGAGGTTCCAGGAGCAGAGGAAAAAGAAGTTTAACAGGATCATAGCATTGTGGAGTTGGAAGGGACCCTGAGGATCATCTAGTCCAACCACCTGCATCCTACACGGGTGTCAGGAGTGCATGCAGGAGCCAGGCACTGTAACTGCTAGGGCCTCACAGGACTGGGGCCTTCCTGAGTTTGGCCTGGACTCTTGGCTTCCTGACCCCTGGACTGCTGCTTCCTGCTTCCTGACCTCTAGCCCGGTCCCGGCGTACCAAGCCGGGACTCCAACTGCCTGTAACCCGGACTGTGACAATGGGGATCAAACCTGCAACCTTGGTGCTATCAGCACCACAGTCTAAGCAACTGACTTATCCAGGCTGATAAAGGTAGGATATCCTTGTCCAGATAGGGCTGCAGCTGGGCCCCCAGCCAAAGGTGATGGAAGGCACTGCATGCCATCAAGGCCACCTGAGCCTCAAATGACAGCAATGGATCAAGAAGTACCCCTGCTCCTTCAGAGGGAGTGGAGCCCAATCAAGAGCAGGCCACCTCTCATCCATCTGGTTTGGGGAACTGTTCACTAACAGTTGTCAGTCATATTTGGATTGAGCTTCAGTTTATTGGCTCTAAACTAGTCCACTATTGAGGTAAGAAATCCACAGCCACACCTGCAGATGTAAAGGAAAAGTAGAGCTGTGTTTCACCAGTATATTGTTGAGAAATTTACTCCAATAGTCCTGAAGAACCTGCTCAATGGTTTCATGTAGATGTTAAGGAACATAGGGGTGGGTGGGGGATCAAACTAATGGATTTCATTAAGTCTAAGTATTGCAGGTCCTGAAGCTTCAAACCATTTACTTCCTCCCTCCCTCTGTCTTCCTGGAAGAAGCTGTTAGCCAAGCTATTGCTCCCAGCTGAAGAAAAGCCATGTGAACGAAGATTCTCGCTAAATGCTAACAAAAGGATTGCGTGATTCCATTTGTAAAGAAATGCTATTTTTTCCTTTTTTTAAAATCATTGGGAAGTTTGTTCTTTTTGACTTTTACTTCCAATGGATGGGCATTTGTTGACTTGAGAAAAACATCTTCATGTATGCGACAACGGCCGCGAGAATTCTGATAGCACAAGGATGGAAGACTGAAGAAATCCCAACTGAAGAATTATGGCAAGAAAAATTGATGGATTATGCAGAACTGGCAAAATTGACTCATAAGCTACGGGACAAGGATAACTGTGACTTTAAGGATGAATGGGAACCTTTCACAAAGTATTTGAAGATGCAACAAAGTGAACTGGATATATATAGTTGGTCTTTAAGGTGCTATTGGAAGGAATTTTTTTTATTTTGGATATATATATTTACTGATAATAATTAGCTAAACAGTTGGAGGATCTATACAACTCTGTAACATGCAGAAAATAGCATTATTGGAGAGACCAAAGACTGGAACTGAGGGAAGTCGGGGGTGGGGTGGGGGGATGGGTTTTGTGGGGGGAGGGGGGAGGAAAAATGGGGAGGGAATAAGGATATGTTTTTGGAAAATCTATTTTGTTATAACTTTGAATAAAAAATAAAATAAAAAAGACATTTGTTGACTTGAGTAAAATCATCACTTATTTGCAATGTTAAGTATCTGTGATGTATTCTAGCCTCAGTATTTTTATGGGGAATATCTGTTTAAAGCTGAATGAGGGCAGATGCAAATCAAACCAAATGTTAATGTACTTGGAGCAATCCCCATTGTGCCAACTCTGCAAAGAGAGAGTGTGAATTTCTTTTCCAAACCTCCCTCTCTAATATGCCAGAGAGCTCTTAAGAGGACACAACTGTGCTCTTAACTGTGCTGTATACCTGGAATATTGGTACAATCATGGAACCCACGAACAATATTTGAACGTTGTGATTACTGTAACATGAATTTAATGAACAAATATATAAACAAAAGGAAAATAAGGATTGCATTTAAAAATGAACGGATATTGAAAACATTAGCCACAACCTGACCTGGATTTGGGCCTGAATCAATTCTCATGTTTCTCCACACAGACAACACTCTGGAGAAGTAGATCACAGTGACAGCATTGCACATTCTGCTCAGCAGCAGGTGAGCAGAGGGTTAATTTTCCTTACTTGGCCTGTGAGTGACTTTTGAGGGTATAGAAATGCAGGACAAAAATGCAGATATTTGGCAAAGTTTACAAAAGAAGCATAAATACCCCACGGCCCCAGCTTAATGTGTAGCGATGAATGTTTTGTCCAAGGCCCTGGGAAACTAGGGTTGATATCCCCATTCAGCCATGGGGAAAATGGCATCTCTCAATTTAAGCTTTTTCACAGAGTTTTTGAGAAAACAATAGCAAGAGAGGGAGAATTATGTGCTCCTTGGATGGCATAGAAGATGGAACATACAAACAAAGAAATGAGGATCAAACTAAAAACAAAGGAAATAACATCTCCTTGCCAGAACACAAGGTCCCTGGCTAACGGCATCTCTTTCACCCTCTCAACTATGGTCATCCTTCTTCCTTACTAATCTCTCTTTACTGTTCATCTCAGGTCTAAGTATAATGATGTAGATTTTGGGGAGGAAGATGCAACCCAGTAAGCCAGCAGAAGAGGCCAAGATGGAGAAGATCTCCACAGCCACCATGTATTTCCCTTTGGTGCTCAGATAAGTGGGGACAAAGGACAGCCAAACACTGCAGAAGACCAGCATGCTGAAGGTAATCAACTTGGCTTCATTGTAAGTATCAGGCAACTTCCTGGCAAAGAAAGCCACAGAGAAGCTCACAATGGCCAAAAGACCCATGTAGCCGAGAATAAGGTGGAACATGATGTCGGAGCCTTCATTGCACTGCACTATGATCTGCCCATCCTGGGAGTGCAGGTCAAACTCTGGGAATGGGGGAGAGGATGCCAGCCACGCAAGACAGATGCCAGCTTGAATGAGAGAACAGAAGGTGATAAGGGATCCTGCCAGCCTTTTCCCAAGCCATTTCCTCAGGCTGTTCCCAGGCTTGGTCACCATGAATGCCAGAACCACAGTGAGGGTTTTGGCTAACACACAGGCAACAGCAATGGAGAAGACGATGCCAAAGACGGTTTGCCTAAAGACACAGGTCACCTTTGTAGGCCTGCCAATGAATAAGAAGGAGCAGAGAAAGCAGAGAAGCAGAGAAGAGAGCAAGGTGCAGGTGATGCCCCAGTTGTTGGCTTTGACAATGGGAGTGTTCCAGTGCAGACCAAAGGTCCCCATCACAACAACTGTGACCAGAGAAAGCAGGAGAGCCAAGGAGGCCAGAATTGCCCCCAAGGGCTCATCATAGGTTAGGTAGCTTATTTTTTTCGGAATACATTGGTCCTGAAAGGCATTTGGGTAGTGATCATCGGGGCATTTCTCACATTGATCTGCATCTGAAAATGAGAAGCATGCTTTTAGCATTTCTTGAAGCGATACTTATTAATCTTGATACCGTCTGTTATGCTGTACACAAAACATATTACTTAGCTGATGAACCAAAGTCTACTTTCACAGCTAAGTGATGGTTCCTCCATGAGCATCTCAGCTGTACTAATCAATCCATCCATATTTATCTGTCATGGTTAGAGTATACTGATTGATTTCAGTCTTTCCCCCTTAAACATGCCTATCTCTGCATCCAGCCCCATGTCTTTGCATTTCAAGGCTTCTGGCCCAAGTGTTTCTTTTTTTACACTTTCTATAATTGAATTTGGGAGTGAATGAAACAGCCAGGTAGCCTGTCATTTGCTCACTGGGAAAATCTATATTTGATAAGAAACAACTGTTCCCAAGGACTGAAACTTTGTAGTAGATAGGTAGCCGTGTTGGTCTGCCATAGTCAAAATAAAAAAATTCCTTCCAGTAGCACCTTAAAGACCAACTAAGTTAGTTCTAACTTAGTTGGTCTTTAAGGTGCTACTGGAAGGAATTTTTTTATTTGTGGATACAGTAGAGAAAATTCTTCACTAGTTGTTAATCACAGAAGATGAAAATCTGTTGGCTGCAGGTTCAATGCTGACAAAAAGGGAATCTATGGAATGCAATCCTAATTATTTCTTCCCAGATGTATGTCATCCTGATTTCAATGGTGGTTACTCCCATGTGGACGTTATTTCACACAATATTCTCTTGAATGGCTATCCACAGGGGAGGAGAGAGGCAAGGACTATATGTATCAGTAACATATTAACACATGTGTTTGGGATCTATGACAGAAAATAAGCAGACATAATAAGACTAAGAAATGAATGTCTTTGTTGGATAGGAAGATGGGAATTCCAGTTGACTTGGGTTCCTTCACTTACCCTTCTGGACTGAAATCCTCCCTTTAGGGCACTGAACACAGTCATAGCAACAGATTTGCTTTCCCTGCTGTGGAAACATACTCTGTCCAGGGTGGCAGCTCTCAACACAGGTGGAAATGGGCAGCATCTAATGGTAATGACAAACAAGGGATTTTGAATGGAATAAATCTTATTGTCGTCTATGTCTGCTTTGCAGCAGAAAGGTCACAGGACTGAAATTAGAGGATGGCTGTCAAGCATTTGCTCCCTGGGCAAGCATCAGGCCCCCCAATAAAGATGCTTTGTGGTGTCACCTAACCATTTGGCCAGCCCAGCACATGTCTGAATGGCAAAGAGAAGCTTGTGCCAACCTTCTCCCTCTTGATTGATTGATTCCTCATAACCCAATGCTGATTCCCTCCTGGAGGGAGAGCAGAGCTGAAATAAGGAGCTGGCAGCAGATGCTGCTACTCCTTCTTACCAAATGTACTTGAACTTTCAGATTAAACTATACAATGCAGGTAGGTGTTACTTACATTGCTAATACATTTTACATAGATTTTAATCTATGATAAATACTGTTACAGACTGACAGTAGCACAAGAGAACATTCCTGCTGCTCTAACTGTTTAGACTGCTCATAACTGCCATAGCTGTAGAAATTGACATAACGATTCCCTCTTAAAATGTGCAGGGTTTTTTCTGGGGGGCTATTGGGTTTTTTATTTTCATTATGCATTATGTATGTATTCATTATGTATTTTGTGGGTTTATACGTTGATCTTATTCTGGGAACCATCCTGAGACCTCTAGGTATAGGGCGGTATATAAATTCAATCCATCCATCAACTACCTCAGGCCTATGACAGCATAGCGTTCAATAGCCTTCTGAGCATTAGCCCTTTCCTTAGCATGGATGCTTTCATCCCCAAAATAGGGTCTTACTATCACATGTGGTGGACTTGCATAATTATAAGCGAATTTTGGAATAACATATATGACAAATTTAAGAAATTATTTAAACTTACAATAAAAAAAAAGGCCGGAGATTTTCCTATTAGGAATATTGCCAATGGAAATCAAGCAAAACACAAGACCACTGTTTATGTACGCAATCATGGCTGCAAGAATACTTGTAGCCAGAAGTTGGAAATGTGAAACAACACCAACAATAACAGATTGGCAAACACTCATGACCGATGTAATGGTTCTAGGGGCTGCTCGTGCGTAAGCAGGTGCCTATCTCTCTGGCTGGGTGCAAACACCTGGCTGGGCTGCCAAAGTGAACCTCTTCTGTCCGGGCAGCCAATCACCTGTGGCTGACTCAGTCGCTGGCAGAATCCGTGAGTGGGCGTTTCTTAAACTTCTTCCAGCAAATAAGTTCTTTGACGCCTAGTCTCCGCCTACTCTCTCTGCGCGAAAGCCTTCTGTGCAGGGAGGGAGTGGGCAACGGAGGACCCCTACTCTCCCCGCTGGTCCCAGGCAAGGAGTCATGGGACCGCCTCACCACTTCCCCCCTTCTCCACTGGTACTATGCTGATTTTCTTCCCCAGAAGATGGGCTGCTCCTCCCGATCCCTGGACGCTCTCTGGAATCACTCTGGCTTTTGTGCTCCCCCTCCAGTACTGTTGGCAGTTCCCTGACAACCGAGTATTTCCAATTAGCAAAGCTGACTGGAAAAATCAGGGGAGCCTTAAATCAAAAAGTATACGGAGAATGGGAAATATTTAAGGAATATATAAGACTATATTGTAAAAATGATACCATCATAGCAGAACTGAATGATATTTGTGTACAATAAATGATGGAATAAACATCTTAGAGGAATATATGGAAAAAGATATAAAACAAACTGTGCGACAAAACCAAGACACTAGAAAAAGTATAATGAGTACGATTGGAAGTCTTTTACAGAAAACTTTATTGGAAAAGACATGATGTTGTATAAATATTTGGTTCTTTTAATTGTCCTTTTTTCTTTTCTTGTTGCTTTTAAACCCCTTTTCGCCCTTTTTGAGGTGACTAATCCTTTTTCTCTCCTTTTTTCTCCTTTTTTCTTTTTTGTGCTTAATTTTGTTATACTTACCTTTATTGTATGATTGTATATTAAATTAATAAAGATTTATTTAAAAAACCGAAAACAAGAATTATGGCCAAGCCTGCATGGAGTTTGGCCTCACCATCAGCCTAATGGAGACCAACATCCTGGGACAGGATATCACCCGCACTCCATCCATCAACATTAGTGACCACACACTTCAGGTGGTGGATGATTTTCCTTCTACTTGGACTCCGCCTGGCAGAGATTGTTGCAAACAACGCATATTGGAGGAGCTTTAAACACTGGCAGATTCCTTACTCAGAAATACCTTGTTCTGAACCCTGAGCTCCAAATTAGCTTCAAACTAGCTTTGGATCAACAAATTTGAACAAAAGAAACAAATCACAATTCTCCTTTGTAGCCATCACTGTTTTCCTGGATCTCTTGATCTTCTCATAAAAGATGATGGTGATGATGGAAGAGGATAAAAAAATAAAAAATGGTCACACCCACCTGCTTGAACTTGGGATTCCATGCAATGGCACTTCCATCCACTGTGAACTCTTTTCCTGGGGGGGCCTGAGGGTCCACCCTCCCCACTCGGACTCTCTGGAAGGACTCATTGGGATATGTGACCAAGTTGAGGAGATCATAGCCACCTGCCTGCTGCACCTTCTCATCAAAAGAGATTTCTTCCCCAGCACTGTTGTTGAAGTGGATGTTTTTCAGGAAGGAATGAAGCTAGATTACAAGAGGAAAAAAGACACAGACCTTGTAGGCTAATACACTCTCTCTTTTCCATTTAGCAGGTGGACCTTTGGATTCTTACTACATTTTTTCATATATAATTCAAAAAAATTCCCCCATTAACATGTGAAACTGCCATGTGCTGAATCCAATCATTGGTCTCTGTAGCCCAGAACTGTCAACTCTAAATTGCCACAGTGCTATATGGCATACATTTGAGGTTTCAACCCAGTTCTTATAACAGAGGACACTTCTAGCCCTTGTGCAGCTCCAAGTAAGAGAATCCTGGGATAGATTAATTTAACAAACTTTGAATGTGCAGCATGCAAAGCATGTGGCCTTTAATTGAGATAAAGTCCCTCCCAATGATAGAGCTCACCAGGGGAAATCTCCAAGGCCTCGCCTCCATGCCAGGGCTCAGCTGTGAAACATATGAACCAGTAATAATAACTCCTGTGCTTCTAACACTGAGGAGAGTAGTTGACAGTACCTGCCAGGGCTGAACTTTTGGCTGCCTCCGTCTCTCAGCCAGTACTTTCTGTTTGGCTCTTGATGAATACATGCTATGGAGAGCATGTGCTACTGCATGGACGGCATTGTAGATGGTGTAGCTCTGGCTGGACATTTCCATTTCAAACACGGGTCCAGTGAGTTTCTCCAGCTTCTCCCTCCCAGTGCAGGGTTCCTGAGTTGTGTCAATTAGATTGTGATCTGGGAATGAACAGAGGAATGCACTGGCCCAGAACTGCTGGATGAAATACAGATTTGCTTGCCATGGATTTATGGTCTGTAGAAAGTCCTGAAACCCTGGAACTGGATTTGAGTGGAGTGTAAATGACAAAGTGCCATTGAAGGATATGGAAGGAAAATTGCCTCCAACCAGCACTGCAGTGAAATCCCATTGAGCTGTTGTAATCCAAACCCTCTCCACTGGGTACATAGACAAAACCTCAAAGGAGACTAAAATCAGTCTCAAACCCTCTAGAGACTGACTGTCTCCATATACAAGAATCACATTCATATGCTGCTGTGTGAGAACATACATGATTGGTCTCAATTTTTCTTGAAGTAGCTCATAAGGTAAAAATACTGTCACTAGTGGGATCACCAGTGTCCAAGAAATGCAAAGATTATTTTGGGAAAGCCTTGGTCTGAGAGTACGAAGGAAGGTTTCTCCACTGTCATCATCTGAAACAAGGAGGCCAATCCAGTTCCACCCAAACTTCCTGAGTAGCCAGACAATGCCACCATACTGAGCTTCTTCATTGGGGACCATTTGGAAGAAGGAAGGGAAGCGCCTTTGGTCACTCAGTCCTGGATCCAAGGAGCCATAGCTGAGCTAAAGGAAAAGGCATTCTCTTTTTAGGAATCCGAAAACCATCCATTTGTTCCTAGAAAGAATACTTCTGTATTGTGGTAGTTTCTAAGTATATAGCCCTGGTGTTATTAGTTTTCAGGCCAGGAGACGTTTCTAAGCAGGAAGCTGGATGCTCCTATGATAACATGATTTGTGGCATGGCCAGGTTTGGAAGAACCAGAGCTTGGATTATTAGTATTATGGGTTTATCCCCCCCCCCCAATCCCAATGCTACTTGAGACGGCAGTGTAGGCAACACATAGCTAGGAGGCTTTAATATAATCATGTACCCATACCAAGTCTAATGTAGGAAACAAGTGTAGAAAACATACCGTATTAGGATTGAATGCTAACATGGATGCTCTTTTGGGGTTTTTCTGTCTATGTCCGCCCTTGTGGTTGTATCTATGTATGTACACACATACCTGTGGAATCTTGTAGGTATTTAATATATTGGCCATCTCAATGGAGTTTTGGGAGGTGAGCTCTCCAACCACGGCAATTAATTTATTTTCCCCATTACAGTGGTAATTGGGAATAATTCGTTGTCCCATGAAAAGAAGAGCAAGAGTGTTCCGACAAGTTAGCAAAGGATTAAAAGCATTCTCAGAAAATGTTGATCCCAGTGTGATGTTGGATAAGAATTTGGCATTCTTGTTGATCTCTTGCATGGCAAAGATGAAGGCAAGAACATGCTGGTAGTTTTTCGGGATCACACTGCAATGAGACAAAGAATGACTGCAACACTGGCGGAAGAGAAACAACTGTGTTTCAGTTTTGATTTGAGAATCTATGTACCTTGAATGTTGCAACCCATAGGAAAGGAGCATTTTATTCAAACTAATGAAACTAGAGCAGTCTCCTTATAGATTTTGATTAGATTTATGTAAGTGGTGAATTCAAAGCGATTCATTGTCGTGCTGTGGATGAATTGGTGGGTTTGGATATGGGAAACCCAGAAATAAAAAGCTGTTAAGTTCTTCTGTTAAGCCCTTTTGCCTCTCTCTTAAACACGATGTCCATGCCTACCTCTTGTTCTGCTGCTTTGTCCACCACACCTCCCTTCCATTTCTGAACCATGAAGTATTCATGGGAATGTGTTCTCAATTCAAACTGTAGAACAACCATTGAGTATACCAGTGTTCTCCAACACACAAGGGCTTTTTACCAGCCCTTGAATCACAGCTTAAGAGAGGAAGAGAGATGGAAGGGTAGGATTGGGATAGTCTTTCCTTCTCTCAGTGGCGTAGCGTGGGGGGTGCCAGGGGTGCCGACCGCACCGGGCGCAACATCTGGGGGGGCGCGAGTCCAGAGGGAAGGGACAAGTTCCTTCCTCCGCCGGGCTCCCCGCCGCCACCGCCAGCCTTGCGCCCTAGCGCGCGCGCCCCCCGCCGTCGCTGTGGCTGCGCTCCGCTCACTGCTCGCAGGAGGAGCAGCCGCTGCAGCAGCGCCAACGCCGCCACCGACGCCTGGCCGGGCACGGGCAGCCTCTGCACCCTGCCGCCGCCGCCATCCCCTCGGTCCAGCCACAGGCGGCGGCTGCTTCTGCCTCCATCCTCCTCCGGGCAAGCAGCGTTGTTTGCGCGGCAACTCGCAGGTTAGGGGTTGGGGGGCGCAAATTACTTGCCTTGCCCCTGGTTAGGGGGCGCAAATTACTTGCGTTGCCCCGGGTGCTGACAACTCACGCTACGCCGCTGCCTTCTCTCTCCCTCTCCCTCCCTCTCCCTGCTACATTTGGACTGCCAGTAGTGAGCTCCAGGAACAGACAGAGAAACAGCAGATGAGCAAAATCTGCAGTATCCCCCCCCTCCCTGCTTTCTGCACGCTGAGTTTTCTAAATTGCTGATTTAATGCAACTCCAAGCCATTAGCAAATGACAGAGCAGATTGCTTCTGGGAAATGCAGGGTCCGTCTCACCCAGGCTCCATTTATTTTGTTGGGATATGATGATCCATTTGCTCTGGCTCTCTTTGCAAACCAGCTCAGCTCACTCCAATCTTTCCTTACCCTGCTGAATGCCTTTTAAAAAAGTACTTGGGAAGCAAATCCTTCCTTTTCTTTTTTTATTCAATGCATTTTGCTTCCCCAAAAAGCATGAATGGGATTACAGGCATAGGATCCAACTCCTAGGAGCTGAAGGGGACCCCCCCAAAAAAAGAATATTGGAGAAATCCTCTCCCCCCCCCAAAGCATTGTGATTCAAATGGTGTTCATGCACTGTGTCATGTGATCCGTTATGTGGGGGGACGGGGACAAAATTCAAGCGGTGGGATATAATCCTGAATGTATCCTAGAAGGATTACAGGAGAAGCTGATGCAGTCATTTATTTCATCAAGAATGATCAGAGGGCCCATCAGACAATTCTCAAATAAATAAATAAACAAATAAATAAATAAATAAATAAATAACTACTTACTAAGTTGTAAACGAAGAGCTTTTGGGGTTTTCCGTACATTCATGCACTCTGAAGTTTCCTTGCGTAACGGATATAAATTCACCAATGATCATGTCTGCTGGAGGACCGAGTGAATTGGCTTGAATCGGTTGTCTCAATCTGCTTGTGGAGGAGTTCAAATACTTGCTAGAAGAACAATGCAGCTCCAACAGCAGGAAAAGCAGGTGGAGGGCTAACCATTTTTGTGCTGAGCTGCAGCTGGAGGTCATCATGTTTACATTTAGTTAGCAACAGCATTTCAGTCCTGGCTAAACTTGGCTGCATGGAGCTATGCACCAGCCCCAAATCCACCTCCCTAACTGGATTCATGTAAGTTGATAGGACAAGTGCCTATATAGACTACAACAAAGGGTCCTCACATTTGGAAAGGGCTGTTTCTGTGGCTGTTATTGTGCCTGGCATCTGATTTCCCATGGGATATTTAGTAGTAGTGATGCTGATCAACAGTTAGAAAAATTACAGGGTGGGGGATCTGTTTTGCTAAAGTTCTCAAGTCTCAGAATAAGCAAAGTGCTATGTCAGTGCCATCCCACTATAGCCCAATTTCTGCTCCCTTGTGAAGCAGTGCCTTGGACAGTTGGTATAAGTTTCTGAATTGATATAATGTGAAACTTGTGCAGGGTATAGAAAGAGGATTGTGGATGTACATATCCCTTCCTTTGATTCAAACCATTAGCCCTTCTATCTAACTACAGTCTACCTTGAGTAGCAAAAATTCTCTCTTGCCCTTCAAAGTGTTTTTCTGTCATTCAGCTGGGGCTCTTTTAACTGGAGATGTTAGTAATTACATTGTGTCCTTATGCATGGAAAGCTGAGCTCTGCTACTTAGCTATATCCCCTCATTGTAAGCTCTATGTTTACACACTCCTTCATTGTTTATATTGTCAACTGCCCTGTGATTCTCAGATGAAGGGCCGTATAGAATAATAAGAAACGAATAAGAGCATGCCAGGCAACCCTTCCCTCCTTCTGCTTCCATCAGATACCCTCACACATGTGGTTCTTGTCTCTCCCCATAGAAGCCAAAGCATCTTTTGCATTGGGACTCTTGATGATATTGGACTTCAGCTCCTATCATCTCTGGCTTATGCCCATGCTTGCTAGGAATGAAAGTAGTTGTAGTTCAACAACCTCTGGAGACACAAGGTTGAAGGAGAGTGATCTATTCCATGTACACTACCTATTTTTATGCCATCTCCCTCTTTTCATTTCATGACTCCAATCCTAACATACAGGTGTGATGCCCAATGCCGTCAGAGGCAGCCCAATGGGAGGTGGTGGGACATCATATGGTCCCTGCAGATGGTGGATTGAGATGTCGCTAGGGATGAGTGAACAGGAGACACACAGATCTCATGTACTATGCCCAGTCAACAAGAACATTCTGCAGGAAGCACTGAAATGAATGGGAAGTGTAAAATAATATGAAAATACTTGGTGTTATTCATTCTGACAGTCTCTTGCTGCTGTAGTGAGCACTCCATTGGACGCAGCATCTCTATGTACTTGAATGTGCAAACCGCTCAGTTTTCTCTACTGAAACTAGTAATAAGAATAAGAATAAGAATAAGAATTTTATTATTTATACCCTACCCATCTGGCTGGGTTTCCCCAGCCACTCTGTGTGGCTTTCAGCATACTTTGAAACATAAAACATCAAGTGTTTACCTCCTGATATAGGGCTGCCTTCAGATGTCTTTTTAAAAAAAATTAAAGATTTTATTGGTTTACAAAAGTACATGCCTTGTCTTTCCCCCAGGTTGTACAGTCTTTCTTACAAAGCAGTTACATTTGTTGTGAGACATTAGTGTTGAGTACAGTATAAGGTTGGGGAAGAAGAGGGGGGAGAGGAAGGGTGGGGTGGGGAGACTTATATTCTTTTGCATAGTGTACCTGCAGGGCTTTGTGTCAGCATCAACTGGGTAGGTTCTCTTTCTAATTGTTCATTACAATTCCTTGGTCGTAAGATGTATTATGGGGGAGAGGGTGTGGTGGCTTGTCTGTGGTTGGCTGCAGTGCGGTTTGTTTGCCTTTGTATCAGGGAAGCCAGATGGATTTGAATGCTGTCATGGTTTGTAGCAAGGTTTCTAGCTTTTCTAGCAAGGCCGTTTCCCATACAATTTGATACCATTGGCTCACGTTTACTACTTACAGCTCTCTCCAGTGTCTGTATCCTAGAAGGCTTAAAAGAGAAAAAAAGACAGAAGCTAATGCAGTCCAAGGGGTACAAATAACTAGAAACCCCCACAAACTACCGGTATATCTTCAAAAATACTCTCCCCTCTGGCAGAAATTCATCCAAGAATAACTAGAAACCTCCACAAACTACAGTGGTACCTTGGGTTACAGATGCGTCAGGTTACATACGCCTCAGGTTATAGACTCTGTTAACCCAGAAATAGTACCTCAGGTTAAGAACTGAAGGCCCCATTAGCTAAAGTGGTGCTTCAGGTTAAGAACAGTTTCAGGTTAAGAGCGGACCTCCAGAATGAATTAAGTACAGAACCCGAGGTACCACTGTACTGGTATATCTTCAAAAGTACTCTCCCCTCTGGCAGAAATTCATCCAAGAACTGAAGAAATGGAGTAAAACCAATTTCACCCTCTCAGATGAAATAGTCATGAGTAAAATGATAATACAGTGGTACCTCAGGTTACATACACTTCAGGTTACAGATGCTTCAGGGTACAGACTCCACTAACCCAGAAATAGTACCTTGGGTTAAGAACTTTGCTTCAGGATGAGAACAGAAATCGCCGGGCGGTGGTGAGGCGGCAGCAGGAGGCCCCATTAGCTAAAGTGGTGCTTCAGGTTAAGAACAGCTTCAGGTTAAGAACGGACCTCCGAAACGAATTACGTTCTTAACCCAAGGGACCACTGTACTCCAAAAGCTAAGCTACCTTTTCCAGACCCTTCCAATATGTGTTCCTTCAACCCAACTCCATACATGGCAGAAAAAGACACTCATCTTCTCACAGAAAAAGCTGCAAATAAGCTCCAAATTTTGTTAATGAATGAATTAAGTACAAATGCCATAGGACTTCTTGAAAGTAAGGTACCCCACAGATGTTTTGCTTTCATATGAAAACCCACAACCTTTTTCAAACTGTGTGGTTTTTTAAAAAGTTGGAATCAACAAAACAATATCATAAGATGGTTGTAGGATTCTGTTACATGTTTAATGGGATTCCCTTTGTGTGGCTACCCCACAGATGACCCTCTAACACATAGTTTCCCTGAGAGGTGAGATCTTTTGCACGGAGACAATGGCATGCTGCTCTCAACATGTGCTTAACTTTTCCTTTGCCAAGGAACATACACTCACACAGAATTGTTCCTCAAAAGATGCCCCCCCCCCATGTTGGGCCCAACTCGTTGTGCCTGGTGGATCCAACTCCCTTGGAAGATGGTGGACTCTCCTTCCTTCAGGCATAGATTGGATGGCCATCTGTCATGGCTCCTTTATTTGAGATTCCTGCCTTGCAGCAGGTTGAACTAGATGACGCATGGAATCCCTTCCAACTCCAAACCTCTAGGATTCTAAATCTATGATTCCCTGTCCACTACATGAGGCAGGCTCATGATGTGTTTATATGAAGCATTTGTCTGTTACTTAGGCAAGAGAGGATTAAAATACATTTACGAAATCTGTTTCTATTGTCTGTATTCTCTTTTGGCCTCACTCAGATGTTAACCGTGATAATTTACAGAGTCTTTGGACTGAAAGACATTCCCCATTCCAGTAGCATGGGTGTGAGTCACCCTGTCAGTTGTGGTCTGCCCAAGGCACAGTAGAGTGGTACTGTGACTTCCCTTGATTGTATCATGATGCAAATTGGGGCAAAAAAATATAAATTCCATATATATGCTCATGGGGTGTGAATTGGAGGTGACAGACCAGGTATGTGACCTTGGTGTCATAATGGATTGCACAATGAAGATATGGAGTCAGTGTGAAGCAGCCATAGAAAAGGCAAATTCCATGCTAGGGATCATTAGGAAAGGAAATGAAGCTAAAATGGCCGATATCATAATGCTGTTATGAAGTGACCAGAGGGGTCTGGTTGGTGGGTGGCTGTGGTTAGACGATGAAGCATTGGGACCCTATAGGAAGGAATGTGCTTGGATGAAGCAAAGGAACCACACCAATTCTAGCTCTGGCATGGAAACAAATCATTTTTCTTTGCTTGTGCTCATACTTGTGGAATTTGGTGGAAAAGATGCCTTGCCCTGTAATTACCGAAATGACAGTAATTAGCAAGGTCACTTTGGGAAGCTGCATTAAACTAGTGCCTCATTTATTATCACTTTTTACACAAATATCAAAAACAGCGTAACCATGATGTGCCTATAATTCAGTCAGGGAGTATTAGACTCATGGCAACAAACAAGAACAACTCTGTCAGCCCAGACTTTGATTGTAGGTCCTTCCACCCAAACGCCCCATGTTGGAATTGGTGCACTAGTGAAGAACTTCTAGAGTGAAGCTTTGTGTAACTTGTGTCAGAAGACGAAAATTGCTGCTGGTGGTGACAGTGAGTGCAGAAGGACATCATGCAAGTGTGGGGCTGTGGCTTGGAGCAGGATTTATCAGTGCTTCAGTTGATCTTGCTGCTGCTGCTGTATCTGCAATATTCTATAAGCCACCATCTGAGCTCAGAAGGTTCTGCAGATGAGATCATAATTGCTGAATTTGTATCCATTAGCCTTGTTAATTCTGCTTTAAGTGACTATAGAAAACATTCACATTCTCGTCTTCTGGGGTAGTAAGTAATACCATTTTTATATATTTATGCTGTCATTGATCACATGAAAACCCTCTGCTTCACCACAAAGATTGCTAGTTACAATCAGCTGCTTGGACTGACTTTTTCTTCATTGCCCCCTTCTCCTCTTAAGGGGAACATTCTCAGTGATGTCTCTGCTAGTCTCTTTTGATTTTTTTTAAACTGATATATGGGCAGCAGCTAGAAAATCGTTCCTCTGGGCAGTTCTGGCCCAATACATTTTGTTGCCTGAGGGTAAAGGGTAAGGTGATCCAATCACCATTTTCCACATATATAGAAAATGCTGCTGCTGTCACAGCCTTAACTGGGTGACTTAGTCATTGTAACTGTCTTTAAATTTCATGCTGTCTGTGTTAAGCAAAAAACGCATTGTATCTGGGAACCCTGATAGCCAAGTCCTATTTAATGAAAATAAGTTGTGTAGTTGTAAGTAAGCAGGAATATAATTGCAGCCTGAGTGGACTTCACAGAAGGGCAGGGAATAAATTATGACTTTCTCTTGAGCCATTGTTCAGCACTAGAAATTCCTGATGTCTCTGCTAGTTATATTTTCATGAATATGAATAGACGGCAGCAGCTAGAAAATCTTTCCTATGGGCTTTGCTGGCCCCATACATTTTGCTGCCTGAGGGTGAATGACAGAGTGATCCAGAGATCATTTTCTGCATATGCATATGCTGTCTGCGTAAAGCTCAAAATTGTGTTGTATCGTAACAACTATCCCATAGGATAGGAAAAGAGGTGATTTACTTAGACGTAGAAATCATAACCCAATTTACTTAGACATGGAAATCATAACACAGGCTGCCTCTCTGTTGTGAGAATAAAAGATTGTATGACCATCTCATTGACAGCATGATTCCTAAAAACTACCAACATGTCCTTGCGTTTGTTTTTGCCATGGATGAGGTCAACAAAAATCCTGAATTGTTACCCAACACCTCGCTGACAGCAAAGGTTCTTGATAATTATTTCAGTGCCGTGAGAACTTCAGGGGCTACTCAGGACCTACTATTCCTAGGAAAAGTGCACTACCCCAATTACAACTGTGTCAGGAGAAAGAAAGTGCTGGCTGTCATTGGATGTCTCACATCCCAAAACTCCATTCAGACGTCCAACATCTTAAATACCTACAAGATTCCACAGGTATGTGTAGAAGTAGGCAGATACAGCAAGGAGGAGGGATATAAAGAGCAACACATCCTCTCCTGTATGCTTCCTCCACCAGTCTGAAAGCAGGTTTTGCCAAGTCTATTTTGATCTGCGCTGGCTGCATTGCTGTCTTAATCTACATGAAGTTATTGGGAGCAGTCATTAAGAGTGTTGGGTCAAAGCATCATGAATACGCAAACGATAAGTAGCTCTGTTTCTCTATAACATCTGAGTCAGAAGAGGCAGAGTATGGTCGGGAAGATTGTCTGGATGCAGTCATGGATTGGGTGAGAGTTAAGAAACTGAGTTTGAATCTTGGGAATGTGGACAGACTGTGGGTGGCTGTGCCTGAGAGGCTGGTCATTTGCCTGCCTGGTTGGGTTTGCCTTCCTTCTGAAAGAACAGGGTTCTAGCCTGAGGGCGTTCCTGGATCCATCTAGATCCATCTTTATGAGTGCTTTTTCCCAGCTGTGGCTGGTTTCTTAGCTACAGATGTTCTTGGCCACAGGTAGCCTGACTGCAGAGACTCATGTTCTAGTAACCCCAAGATTTGACTGTTGCAATGCATTCTGTGTGGAGTTAGCCTTTCAAATTGTCTTGATGCTCCTGCTGGAGTAAATTATTGTGGCTTAACACTTGATTGGGAAGAACTATTGCCAGTATGTAGGAGGATGATGAACAACACAAATCAGATAGCATGATAAATAGTTCACTCTAACCCAGAAGCTGGTGTTTAAGCAATACTTACAAGAGAACAACAAATTAATTTTAATGTTTATCGCAGACTACTATCATTGAAGGTGAGGCACAGTTTACGTTAACTAAAAAGTTTTGCATTGTGAAGGGCACCCTCTATTCTCATTTTTCACCATATGCATAATCCACTGGCCATTCAATTCCAAAGGAGTCTTTGTGTTGTGGGACTTGTGCCATTCTTTTATTATTATTGAATTTTCCCGCAAGTACTATTTGCCCCATAAGATCTTCCAGTATCTCATTATTAAGATCTTGGCTGCTGAAACTCTAAAAGTGTTCTCTCTTTCCCATTAGCTCAGCTACAGCTCCTTTGATCCAGTGCTGAGTGAGAAAACTCACTTCTCTTCTATGTATCGTTTGGCCCCAGATGAAGATCCCCAGTATGATGGCATTGTTCAGCTACTCATGTATTTTGGATGGAACTGGATTGGCCTCCTTGTTTCCAGTGATGACAGTGGAGAAACTTTCCTTCGATACCTGAGACCAAAGCTTTTGCAGAACAATCTTTGTCCAGCTTGGACAGTAGTGATCCCACCAGTGACGCAGCTATTGCCAGATGAGATAATCCAACAAAGAGTGATACCAGTCCTGAAAACTCTTGAATCACCAGGAATCAATGTGATTTTGGTCTATGGAGACAATCAGTCTCTGGAAGGTTTGCGGTTGATTTTATATTCCAATGAAATATTTTTAATGAACCCTCTAGAAAGGGTGTGGATCACTACAGCTCAGTGGGATTTTATGGCTGTTAAGACTGGGGAGAAAATAATTAAAAAATCATTCAACGGCTCACTGTCATTCACCCTCCACACTATGGAGGTGCCAGGATTTCAGGACTTTCTGGAGACCATCAATCCTCTCCAGTCTACATTTTATTTTCTAAAGGAGTTCTGGTGCACTGCTTTTTTCTGTTCATTCCCAAGATATAGCCTGTATTTTCCAAACTCAGGGAACTGCACGGGGGAGGAGAGGCTGGAGAGTCTCCCCAGAGCTGTGTTTGAAATGCAAATGTCTGGCCAGAGCTACAGTATCTACAATGCTGTGTATGCTGTAGCTCATGCTCTTCATGCCATGTATTCCTCAAGAGCCAAGCATAAAGCAAGGGGAATCCTTGAAGTCGGGGCCTGGCAGGTAGCTACAGCTTCTTCAATTAAATCAGAAGACATAATAAAGTAACACAGAAACACAGTTCTCTGTTATTATTGTTTCATGTTTCATAGTTGGGCTATGGCCTCCACAATGTTTCCTGGTGCTTACCCATGTTAGTACTGCCACTGAGCAGAGGAAGACCTACAGTTCAGACACAAATCACACCAGATGTGCCAATTGGTGAGGGAGATGGGTGTGGGGTGTGGATGATGCATGTGTGACATCACAGCATGAGGTCAGGTTGTTGACAGGAGCCAGGTGGTGACAGTGCGGCTTCAATGGTTGACTTGCATCTCCTCTCTGGGGCTTTGCCTCCTCTTCTTCATTCTCCTGCTGCCACCATTGGTCAGGGGCTGCTTTCCACCTCCTTCCCATCCACGGCAGGAGAAGGAGAAGGAGAAGGAGAAGGAGAAGGAGGAGGACCTGGCATCCAATGCCCCCCAATTTTGGCTCCCACACCCAAAATTATTTTGGCCCCCAAATGAGGTGGGTCCCTAGGATTGTCACTCCTGGATAACATGCTTCACATGCTTTGGATCCCAGCCTGTTACTGTATTCTCCAGTGAAAGCAGGGGTCTTTGGAAGCATGACCTGGCACATAGTTCTGCCCTGAAGTCCAGAGATCTGCTGCTGAGCTGCAGAGACCAATTGGAAGCTTCTAGTATTGCCTCCAATACTTTGGTCACCTAATGAGAAGAGAAGACTCCCTGGAAAAGACCCTGATGTTGGGAAAGATTGAGGGCACAAGGAGAAGGAGATGACAGAGGACGAGATGGTTGGACAGTGTTCTCGAAGCTACCAACATGAGTTAGACCAAACTGTGGGAGGCAGTGGAAGACAGGAGTGCCTGGTGTGCTCTGGTCCATGAGGTCACGAAGAGTCGGACACGACTAAACGACTAAACAACAACAAGAAGTATTGCCTATATGCCATTCTTGGACTACTTATTCTATTCATCTTCTAAATCTCTTTTGATGGAGAAGATTTGAATATCTGGCAAGGGCAGACCATTGCAGATTCATGTTTGGTGGTAATGATATTGTGGGAAAGAGGTTTTGAAAGGGTCTTCCTATTGGCTTTGCTATACCCACAACTCCTGGTTCAGCTGACACCAGATCTGAAGATGTTGGAGCCCAAGAGGGTGGGTTTGGGCCTGTGTGTCAGACACACCTCTGAGCATTATAAATCATGTGAGAGAATGATGATTGCAAATGATGCCTATGCTGATAGTAAGTTGTTTCTCTGTCCCAACTAGCACCCTCAGGCCTGAGCTTTCACTCTCCCTGGGTACTGGAGTAGACATGCCTTTGGTCTGATACTGCAGGGCTCCTCTTCTTTTCTTAGAAAAGAAAAACACCACTTTCAGATGCTTCAGAAAAACACACCTGAGGAATGCAGTTATTTGACACAACTTGGGATCATTTGAGAGAAAAAAAAATTAACCCATTTCCCATTGTCTGCTCAATATTTCTCTCCCATTCTAGCTTCACCCTTTTCTGAGAAACGTCCACTTTAACAATAGTGCTGGGGAAGAAATCTATTTTGATGTGAATGGGGGCTTGGCAGCTGGATATGATCTCATCAGCTTGGTAACTTTCCCCAACGAGTCTTTCCAGAGAGCCCAAGTTGGATGGGTGGACCCCCTGAGTGCTTCAGGGAAGGAGCTCACTATGAATGGCAGTGCTGTTGTGTGGAATCACAAGTTTCAGCAGGTGAGAACGATCTCCACCTTCTCCTTCTTTACATTCACTGATATCTATTTTGTGAGAATAGCCTGGAGACTCACAAGATGGCGGAAGTAAATTTATTAACATATCCAGACCTCTTCCCCACCTCTGAAGCAGGAGGATTCAACAGTGCTCTCACAGGTGAAATGACCGAACCAGGAGATGCTCAATATTAAATGTGGGACCATTGGAATGCAAACAGCTCCCCACTGCACATCCACTGCTCTCTCAAAGGCTCCTTGGCTTGCTCAGACTTTTGCTACGAAATATTTCACAGCACCCCACTGCCTTCCATGGTTTCCAGGGGGTTACACTGAGTTGCAGCCAGTGGTGAGCACACCTGAAACCAGAAGTTCAAGCACACAGAGCCAGTGTGGTGTAGTGGTTAAGAGTGGTAGTCACGTAATCTGGGAAACCGGGTTCGTGTCTCCGCTCCTCCACATGCAGCTGCTGGGTGACCTTGGGCCAGTCACACTTCTTTGAAGTCTCTCAGCCCCACTCACCTCACAGAGTGTTTGTTGTGGGGGAGGAAGGGAAAGGAGAATGTTAGCCGCTTTGAGACTCCTTAAAGGGAGTGAAAGGCGGGATATCAAATCTAAACTACTCCTCCTCCTCCTCCTCCTCTTCTTCTTCTTCTTCTTCTTCTTCTTCTTCTTCTTCTTCTTCTTCTTCTTCTTCTTCTTTTGGGTCTTTGATACTCTTCCCAGGCCACCACCCTCCCAGCCACACCTTCTACTGGCCCTGCCTTGTGTCCTTGCTCTATGATAATGCCTCTTGCTTCCTTGGATATTGGAAAAGGGTAGAGAAGTTGGTGTGTGTTGAAACTAGGTTGCTTCGGAGGAAAGGCAGTACATGGGCTGACAATTGCTACACTAAGACCTTGGCATATATCCCATAATGCACCCAAGTGCTGACTCCTGAGAATGTGCTTTGTTAGAGTGCCAAAAAGATGATAGTAAGATTTAGACTAGTGTTAAAAAATAAGTTCCGTTTCTATTCTGAATGCCTTTTCTTCTGGTTCCTATTAGACCCCGCCCAGTTCCTCATGTGTGGAGCACTGCTATCCCGGACAAAGCATGTTTCCCAAGCAGGGGGGGCAAATCTGTTGCTATGACTGTGTACCATGCCCAAGTGGGAGGATTTCAATCCAGATGGGTAAGTGAAGAAAAATAGAGCTATGTGGCAAAAAAGAAAAGAAACGTTTTTGGGTTTTGAAGCTTTGCTTCAGAAATTAGCACAAAGCTTAAGGGTTGCCATGGGCAGAAAAAGAAAAACACCTTTGAATCATTCTGGTACATGTCCATTAAGTTTGTTAGCAGAGCAGAATGTATAGACAAACCCCAGCCCTCCAGATGTTTGGGACTACAATTCCCATCATCCCTGACCACTGGTCCTATTAGCTAGGGATGATGGGAATTGTAGTCCCAAGCATCTGAAGGGCTGGAGTTTGCCTATGCCTGATGTAAATGATCTCCATAACCAGCCATTGAGCTGTTCTCTGCACTTTGCTGCGAAAAGAGAAGACTGGAGTATGGAACTTGAATTGGGATTGGGTTTGGTACAAGTAAGTTAATAAAATTTACAAGTTAAAAATCTTTTAATAACATTTATTACTATTATTAGTTCTGTGTTGTGCAAAAAACAAGAAAAAATAAAAAAAGTTAAAGACAAAGACGAATATTGGATTGGTTTTTGCCAATCCTCTTTGACATATAAAGCCCTGAGAGAACAACTGTTGCACATGCTGAAGACTCAACAAACTGGATTCCATTACTTTCAGATGCAGACCAATGTGAGGACTGCCCAGAAGATCAGTATCCAAACAACAGCCGGGACAAATGTATTCCCAAAAGAATCAGCTACCTATCCTATGAGGAGCCCTTGGGAAGAGTTCTGGTTTCCCTGGCTCTTTGCCTTTCGGCTTTCACAGTTTTAGTGATGGCAGCCTTCATTCTGCACTGCAATACTCCTATTGTCAAATCCAACAACTGGAACATCACTTGCACCCTGCTCATCTCCCTGTTGCTCTGTTTTCTCTGCTCCTTCTTATTTATCGGCATGCCCGGGAAGGTGACCTGCCTTGTGAGGCAAACAACGTTTGGCATCGTCTTTTCCATGGCTGTATCTTGTGTGTTGGCCAAAACAATCATTGTGGTTCTGGCCTTCATGGCCACAAAGCCAGGGAACAAGATGAGGAAATGGGTTGGGAAGAAGCTGGCCGTTTCAGTCGTCATTCTCTGTTCTCTCATTCAAACGGTCATTAGTGTAGTGTGGCTGAGCACCTTTCCTCCTTTCCCAGAACTGGACACAAGTTCTCAGGTTGGTCAGATAATAGTGAAATGCAGCGAAGGCTCCGATGTCATGTTCTATATTGTTCTGGGTTACATGGGTCTCCTAGCCATCACCAGCTTTACTGTGGCCTTCCTAGCAAGGAAGCTGCCTGATACCTTCAACGAAGCCAAGCTCATCACCTTCAGCATGTTGGTGTTTTGCAGTGTTTGGGTGTCCTTTGTGCCCACCTACCTGAGCACCAAAGGGAAATACATGGTGGCCGTGGAGGTCTTCTCCATCTTGATTTCTAGTGCTAGTTTGTTGGGCTTCATTTTTTCTCCTAAGTTATACATACTTTTCCTAAGGCCTGACCTAAATACCAGAGAGCACTTAGTAAGGAAGACAAACAGTGCTTGAGGCGGGAACTTGACCTCCTCCTGAGAAGGAGTGAATTGGGAAACATGATGTCCCAATGTAAGGAGATACTGGCTAATCATGTTAGATGTTGAGATTCCTGCTCCATGTCTGCAGTCATGGGATTGTTGTCTATCACATGACAATGTATGTTTTCATTCCACAGTGTGGGAAGTGATGGAGACAGGATGTTCGTGTTACTGTGTTCCGTGATGTGGGACTATTGTCCTTTGTTCTTTCTATCTTTGCTGTCTGATGAGAAAGAGGAAGGAGCTAAGTCAGAATGCTCCGAGTGTATTATATATAAATAAACGTAGATTAGCCAAAATGCTGTGCTACTGAGTTCTGGTATGCAAACTGCGAATACTCTGCGGATCCCTAAGCGTGCTAATGCCTTCTGGTATCAGTCACTGTGATGTTTGGGATGAAGAAAGCTTTTGAAGCTCCCGAACAACCGACCAGGAGGGAGGGAACATGCCAGTTGGGCATATGTCTCTGGCAGGGTCCTACACGAGAGTAGGATGCTCCTAACAGTTAGAAGTCTTCCTAAACTGGCTCCTTTCCTTTCACCCAAGGTTGTTGGTGGCTTAGTTGATGTGCAATGAAAGCAGAAGACCAGTGTCAACATGGACTCCTTATTTATGTTACACCTTCAATACTCTAGAGCAGGCATAGGCAAACTCAGCCCTCCAGATGTTTTAGGACTACAATTCACATCATCCCGGACCACTGTTCCTGTTAGCCAGGGATCATTTCAAAACATTTGGAGGGCCGAGTTTGCCAAGCCTGCTCTAGAGACCTTTATAGCTTTACATCTGCATTCATGATTTATGAGTAGTTCATCTGTTTGTTAAGGACATTTGCATGCCTCTTTCACAACTAAATGATTTAGGACAAGAAATGTCATCAAAAGACAAAGTACGATGTTATAAATGAAAGTGTGCAATAAACATCAAAACATCAACAACACCATGAGAGTTCTTTTTCTTTTTTCTTTTCTCACATTTTCCCTTTGAAAATCTTTTAATAAAAAATGGAGAAAGGAAGGCACATCTGATAAAGGAATGCCAGAAGAGGTGTAGGGGGAAGTATGGCTCCTGAGGGAGGCAATTCCAAAACCTTGGTGTAGCCACTGAAAATGCTTATCTTGCATTTGCATCCAAGTAGATTTGAGGGAGCCATTTTACACACATGAAACTGGTGTGAAGTAAGCCAGTGTAAGTTAAGTCTCCCAACCACAAGGAATAGGGTTAGGATCCAGTTTAAGTCCCCTGTCTCTGGTCCTTCCTGGAGCCCCTCCCCTCTGGCTGCATCTCAGAGCCGGCATATCACACGGGGCTGAACGTCTGAGGCTGCAGGCTCTCCTCCTGCTCACCCACTCTCCAGAATCTGCTATCAGCTAGCCAAGGGAGGAGGCTGGAAGCGGACACCATGGAGAGGCCATGGGATGCTCCCTTGCAGCCATAGCTGCTGTTGTTGCTCAGGATAAGCACTGACTCCCCCTTCTCCTTGAGCTCCTCAGCTGGGGTTCTGGTGGGGGAAATAGGGACATTCCAGGATCAAATCAGAAGCCAGGATGGCTTTTGTAATTCTGCGACTGACCCTGGAACATCAGGGCACTTGGACTCCTAGAGGCAGAATGGGGAAGTGACTGGACTGGATATTGAGGTGAAAGAAGAAGTATAAATTCCTCTTTCACACCCTACTGCTGCCTAACTTGCTTTAGGATTACTTTGTAAGGTCCTAGACTAGTTTTCTATGGACCTTTCATTTTTTGGACATCTTTCTTCCCACAACTCATAGGCCACTCATGATCTATTCAGAAAGTTACGCCCCTTACCCAGCATGCATCATGGTTGCATTAGAGTTAACTGAGACCTACCACTCCCTCAGTGGAAAGAAGGTCCTAACTAGTATGTTCAGATCCCTGAAATATGTTTTCTTTAGTTGTGTAGGGACTTACACCCTTGGGAAAGGTGATTATGAACCCTATAATAATCAAAATCACTATAACTGAACTCTGCTTCTCATTAACACTTTATGGCTAGTCAGAATTAAGAAGAAAAATATAAGATTCAGCACAGTAGCTTACACTTTGCTATACATTACACAGTGTATAAAGATTCATGCCAGATCAATGCATGTTACAGAGAGAAGAGGAATTAATCTGAGGCAGGCAGTGTTCTGTTAAATAGAACTTTGTGACTTCATCCCTTAGACCCAAAGCCCAGGTTGGAATTTGTTTATTCATTTTTTTGATGATGAAAAACCCGCCTCAGCTCTAGGAAGTTTCCAGCAAAGGTCTGTGTCATCTGCATATTGGTACAGTGTTCTTAGTCCTTTGTGGATGGGTTCCTGCAGTTCCTATAAAGACAGTTGTTGATTGCAACAGCGATGTGTAGGTGAAAATGCAGGTACACAGCTGGGAGTGGGGCAGACATTTGCTGGCATTCAGAATTGTTTTGCTACTGCTCCTTCTGCTTCTCCTCCTCTTGCCTCCTGCGTGCAGCCAGAGTTTGAACTCTACTTACAGTGCACAAGAAAAAGTTCAAAACGGTTTTTCTAACTCCAGAGATAATATTGTCATTGGGGAATTTGTTTCTGTGCGACTTGCTGAAATGTTTTTGTTCAACTATAAGGCTAAGCCAGAGGCCAACCCAATGTCATGGTAAGTAAGTTGTTCTGTCTTTTTTTTTAAAGAAAGGCTGATTTTATTTTTTAGGTTTTTGATATTTTTTTTAGCTATTACATTTATCAAATTCTGCCCTGCTCTGATCTAAACCTCGAGTATAAAGCTTTCAAGTGTTGAATTCAGACAATGTCCTTCAATGTTCTTCATCTCTCTCTTTTTTTTTATATATAAAATTTTTATTGGTTTTACAAAATTTTTTAAAGAACAGACAAACACTTAAAAATACAAACATACACGTATAGTTTCATAACATATTTTCATAAACCTCCTTTCTTGGACTTCCCCATACCCCCCCTTTCTGCATCCCAATGTCCATAATTTTATAGCAACTCCCAATTGTTACTTTCCAACCTCTGTCATCTTAGTCCTCTTTATATTCTGACCTTATATCACTGTATCCCTTTGTTTCTGAAAACCACAACACTTTAACATTCATTAAGTTTATAGTAGTCCTTAAGATAACTTTTAAATTTTTTCCATTCTTCTTCCACCGCCTCTTTTCGTTGGTCACGGATTCTGCCTGTCATCTCGGCCAATGTCATATAGTCCATCACTTTCATCTGCCATTCTTCCAGAGTGGGTAGATCTTGTATCTTCCAATACTTTGCGATAAGTATTCTTGCTGCTGTTGTAGCATACATAAAAAAAGTTCTGTCCCTCTTTGACACCAGTTGGCCGACAATGCCCAAGAGAAAGGCCTCTGGTTTTTTAGGGAAAGTACATTTAAGTACCTTTTTCATTTCATTATAGATCATTTCCCAGAAAGCCTTAATCTTCGGGCACGTCCACCAAAGGTGATAGAAAGTACCTTCGGTCTCTCTACATTTCCAACATTTATTATCGGGCAAATGATAAATTTTTGCCAGCTTGACTGGGGTCATGTACCACCTGTAGACCATTTTCATAATATTTTCCTTTAAGGCATTACATGCCGTAAATTTAATACCGGTGTTCCATAACCATTCCCAGTCAGCTGACATGATGTTATGCCCAACATCCTGTGCCCACTTAATCATAGCCGATTTGACTGTTTCATCCTGTGTATTCCATTTCAGCAACAAGTTATACATTCTAGATAAGCTCTTAGTATTGGGTTCTAACAGTTCAGTTTCTAATTTTGATTTTTCCACCTGGAAGCCAATTTTCCTGTCCTGTTTGAAAAACTCCATTATTTGCCGATATTGAAACCAATTTTGTACTTTATGTTTCAGTTTCTCATGGCTTTGTAGTTTAAACTTATCTCCATCCTGTTCCAAAATTTCCCAATACTTCGGCCATCCGACCTCCATATTGAGTTTCTTCACTGCTTTAGCCTCCACTGGTGACACCCATCTAGGGGTTTTGTTTTCCAACAGATCTTTATATCTTGTCCAAACATTAAATAGTGCTTTTCTAACAATGTGGTTTTTGAAGGCACTATTAACTTTGTCATACCATAGATATGCATGCCAACCAAAAGCATTGTTAAAACCTTCCAGATCCAAAATGTCTGTGTTCTCGAGGAGCATCCATTCTTTCAGCCAGCAAAAAGCTGCTGCCTCATAGTACAATTTTAAGTCCGGCAGGGCAAAACCCCCTCTTTCTTTAGCGTCTGTCAATATTTTAAATTTAATTCTGGGCTTTTTGCCCTGCCAGACAAATTTCGAAATGTCTTTCTGCCACCTCTTAAAACATTCCATCTTGTCAAGAATCTGCAAGGTCTGAAACAAAAATAGCATTCTAGGCAATACATTCATTTTGATCACAGCAATTCGGCCTAACATTGACAGTTTCAAGTTTGACCATATTTCTAAATCTTTTTTAATTTCTGACCAACATTTTTCATAATTGTCCTTATACAAATTCACATTTTTAGATGTCAAATAAACCCCTAGGTATTTCACCTTCAATGTTCTTCATCTCTCACTGCCTGCAGCATCAGTTGATGATTTACACGTCTGAATGGGCCTTTAAAAGATCACAGTTAACATTTCGAATCACATCAGACACACATCTCTCCCCACATTCAGCCACCATCTACAAAAAAATACAGCAATCAAAGATCATGGGAGGGCTAATCTTGCATCTACATGGGAGGACATACATTAATTCTGCAGGCTTCTAGCTTATTTACTCTGCTGGAGCAGGCAAAACACACTGAGTATCTCAGGTCTGTAGAATAAGGCAGGGAGAAGGTAGATTGGGATCAGTTGGTAGCTCTCTTGAGTTATTTAAATCAGATCAGCAATGATGTTTTGCTTAACAATATTTATTCCCTCTTTCCATAATTTCACCCAATCTTCTAATTGTATATTTTGACCAATATCTTTTGCCCAATAACTGATTTAACTTCTTCATCTTTCAAAAGCCATTCCAATAATAATTTATACATTTTAGATAATATTTAAACTTTATTATTTAATAATTCTAATTCAAATCTCAATTTTATATATCCAAATCCATTTTTCTTTTCATTATCTTTAAACATTTGATTAATTTGACGATAATGCAACCAGTCTTTCACAAATATGTCTGCCAATATGTTACCAAATCCTTCCAGATCTAATAGATCTGTGTTCTCCAACAAAAGCCAATCCCTTAACCAACAAAGGCAAGAAGCTTCATAATACAATTTCAAATCTGGCAGGGAGAAGCCACCTCTCTCTTTTGTATCTGTTAGTAGTTTAAATTTAATGGAAAAAACTACTAGGTCTGGCAGACCCTATCGGATAGATCCTGCATTGCAGCGAAGGGCTTCAACATCTGGACCATCTGGAATACCAGGGGCTGCACCTCCACAGGTTAAACCAAAAGTTATGTCATCTGAAGACGTTCTGGCACAGGCACTTGGAAAAATTAATGAATCTTTGGAAAATTTAGCTAAACAAGTAGCTGAAACAAATAAACAAGTAGCTGAAGCATCAGTTAAAATTGACCAGAATACTACAAGCATCAATAATTTGGGAAAGAAGGTGAATACCAATACAGAGTCTATTGAAAAATTATTAGAGGAATCTGCTTCAACCCGAAAGATAGCTGAAGAAGCAAAAGATATAGCAACTGCTACTCAAGAGAAGATACCGCTGGTATATAAGCAACTTGAGGACCACGGTTTGACATTGTCTATGATTGAATTGAAAGAGAAACAAAGAAATTTAAGAATCAGGGCTGTACCAGAACGTGAGAAAGACAACTTGGCTGATTTTCTTACGCAGGAATTTACAGATTTCTGGCAACAGGATTTGGGGAAGGAAGAATTTAAGATAGTGAGTGCATTTAGACTTGGAAGAGGAGGAAGTTTTTAACCATTTTTATTTTGTATTTTCTTACTTTTTTATTTTTATTTTGTAATACTTTGAAAATCTTAATAAATATCTTATATAAAAATAAATAAATAAATTTAATGACCTGTGGAAATCTCATTCCAGGTTAATGCCAAAAAACTACCAGCATGTCCTTGCCTTTGTTTTTGCCATTCAAGAGGTCAACAAGAATAATCGCCTTTTACCAAACGTCACACTGGTATCAGATATCTATGACAACGCATTTCATTCCATGTTTACCTATTGGGCCACTCTGGATCTTCTCTTCACAGGACATAGAGATCCCTACAATTACAAATGTGGCAGGGAGAAGAAGTTAATGGCTATTATTGGTGGGCTCACCTCCCAAAGCTCAATACAGATAGCCAGCATCTTAAATACCTACAAAATTCCACAGGTATGTCTTCAATTTTTTATGCAGAGTTGTAGTATAGATGCAATTGACCTGTGCATGTTCTCTTCCAACACCCCTCTTGTGGTCATCTCAGAAATTAAAGGGTCAAGAACTCTAATGGATCCTCTCAGCAGGGTCCTGTAGAACACACCTCATAAATCTTATTTTTTTAATAAGATATTTATTAAGATTTTCAAAGTATTACAAAAAAAAAAGAAAAACGAAAAAAAAAATACAAGATAAAAAAAATGGTTAAAATCAACTCCATCTTTCCATTACTTATTTTTCATTAGCTTGTTTCCCGGACCTCCTCACGCCTCCCTTTTTTGTATTCCAATTCAGTTTGTTGGTTCAGCAAATCCCTACCCTCTTTGTTTATCCTAATCTTTAATATTATCATAAAATATTATGACATTAAGTTTTTACCTAAATAATCCATTTTTCATATTCCCTTATAATATTACAGCTGAAAACCGCTTAGTTTCTTTCCAACATCATTCTAACATTCATCAATCTTACAATATTTCTGTAGATAGTCTTTAAATTTCTTCCAATCTTCTTCCACCGACTCTTCTCCCTGGTCTCGGATTCTGCCAGTCATTTCCGCCAGTTCCATATAGTCCATCACCTTCATCTGCCATTCTTCCAGAGTGGGTAGCTCTTGTGTCTTCCAATGCTTTGCAATAAGTATTCTTGCTGCTGTTGTGGCATACATAAAAAAAGTTCAGTCCTTCTTTGGCACCAATTGGCCAACTATGCCCAGGAGAAAGGCCTCTGGTTTCTTCAAGAAGGTATATTTAAATACCTTTTTCAATTCATTATATATCATTTCCCAGAAGGCCTTAACCCTTGGGCACGTCCTCCAAAGGTGAAATAATGTACCTTCAGTTTCTTTACATTTCCAACATTTATTATCGGGCAAATGATAGATTTTTGCAAGCTTGACTGGGGATGTGAGGGCGATCTGGCTGCAACATCTGTCACCCCATTGATCGCCAGGGTTGATTTGGCTGATCTGGTTGGCTAGGCAGGTGTCCCCTTCCTCCCTCACCACTCCATGTGCGTCCCTCCCGAAGCTGCGCGCTCGGTGGAAGAGGACGACCATCTCAGATAGAAGGAGTGTACCGTTCTTCGGTCAAGGGTATACGATAGCTGCGCTCCCCTGCTAGAACCTCCAAACAAGCACACCTCATAATTCTTATAGGTTTCTTGGAAAAAGAGGACCTTAGCTATCCCTAGTCCACTTTTTTCCTAGGCTTGAGTTATTGTGTTTCTCCAGCTTCCTGGTCATAATCTACTTTGTGTGTGAACCTAGATTGCAGCAATAATATTTGCTGGAATATAAAATTGTGCAAATTCAAGCTGTACTTTTTGTACTTTTTGTTTGTTCAAAGACAGCATATAGTTCTGCACTTTTAACTGTATCTATATTCTTATTGTTATTAGCTGACTTATGGCTCCTTTGACCCTGTGTTGAGTGATAAAACCCAGTTCCCTTCTTTCTTCCGGATGGCTCCAAATGAAAACCCCCAATATGATGGGATTGTCGAGCTACTGAATTATTTTGAATGGAACTGGATTGGCCTTCTCACCTCAGATGATGACAGTGGAGAAACATTTATTCAGACTATGAGACCAAAGCTATCTCAGAGTGGTATTTGTGTTGCTGTAATACAATCAGTTCCAATAGTGATAAGTCACACACCCGAAAACCGTAAAAAATACTATGAAAGGATAAGTTTTGTGCTCCAGTTAAATAACATCAGTGTAATAGTTGTTTACGGAGATGCTCACTCTATGGCTGGTTTACAAATAGTCTTAGATTACAGCGAATTTGTTCATCTGCGACCAATGGAGAAGGTTTGGCTCATAACATCTCAGTGGGATTTCACAGCTATTTTAACTTGGAATAAATTTCCAGCAAAATCCCTCAATGGTACTTTGTCCTTTGCACTCCACAAAAACGTAGTTCCAGGGTTTCATGATTTTATTGAGAACATAAATCCATATGAGTCTTCAGTTTATTTCATCCAGGAATTCTGGTGCAGTGCGTTTGCCTGTTCACTCCCAAAGTATTATGTATATATGACAAACTGCACTGGAAAGGAAAAGTTGGGGGGCCTCCCTGGAGCTGTGTTTGAAATGGAAATGTCTGGCCAGAGCTACAGTATCTATAACTCTGTCCACATTGTAGCACATGCTCTCCATGCCATGCACTCATCAAAAACTAAAAACAAAGCTATAGGAGATCTTCTGAATGTTCAACCATGGCAGGTAACATATGGCATGTGTTTATTACCAATCAAATGCAATGAATTATGTGTGAGCTTAGGACTCAGATGCCACCCAGTAGCTGCGTATGAGCCTCTCCACTCCCTCAGTGATGAAGGCAATTGGGGAAGTATTTCAAATACAATCCACAAAACATATAGCTCCTTTATGCTTTGTATATGCTAGATTTCTGACACCTGAAAAACATATCTTTAAATAGTTTTTTAAAAGAATCTTCTTCACTTTGATATGAGGAATTGAACAAAAATGAATGAATCAGTAAATACATCAATGGAGGAAAACTGAGTTTGCGCTTTCAAAATGCAATGACGTAGTATGTAATGAGGTTGGATTCAGTGACTTTCTAATAATTTGTGCCATAACCAACGGCCTGTAACATCATTTTGCAGCAGTTTTCAATCAGCACTTTTTGTTACTGCATCCAAAAACAAAACTAAGTTCACTGATACATTGAGGAATATTCAACAGGAAATGGTATGAAAGAGGATTTTTAATAATTTGGAGATTTTGTAAAATTCTTCAATACTCTAAAGGAGCAGCGACCTTTCCATTTTGACAGGATGTTATACCATGATCTTCACTTATCTCAAACCTGAAATGTTTGCTTGTGCAGTATTGACACAGCCCCAGTGTATCAAATTCAAAAACTAATGATGGGCTCCTCGTATGTCCTCCTCTTTTCAATACTCCCTTCTGCTTTTCTTATTTTACTATTTGAATCAAACCGTATGATGAAAGGTTGAAGGAACTAGGTATGTTTAGCCTGGAAAAGAGGAAAATGGGAGGAGATAGGATAGCCATCTTCAAATATCTAAAAGGCTGTCACATGGAAGATGGAGCAGGCTTGTTTTCTCTTGCTCTGGAGGGTAGGCCTTGACCCCATACTGTAGCTTAAAGTTACATGAAAGGAGATTCGAACTAAACACACAGAAAAACTTCCTGACAGTAAGAGCTGTTTGACAGTGGAACAGTCTTCCTCGGGAGGTTCTGGACTTTCCTTTATTGGATATTTTTAAACAGAGGTTGGATGGCCTTCTGTTATGGATTCTTTAGTTGAGACTAAATGACTCTTGGGTTCCTTCCAACTCTAAGATTCTGTGTTGCTGTGATTTTACATGGTATTGTTTCTGCTTGAAATCAGCTTTAACTTACTGCAGTATATGCTTTAGAAACAGTCATTAATTAACGTTGCCATACGCATTGTAGTCCAGTTGGATATTCACATGAGAAGGTCTTTCTGTACGAATGTGGCCATCTTCAATGCCCACCCTTATAGAGTAATTTCTCATGTGAAATAGAATAAACCAGGAACCTTGGTGCATCAACTTCTCAAGGTAGTCACACTTGGAAGCCGCCTGAGTAGATTTTCCTGGTGCACTCATATGTTCGATAGTGTCCATATGTCCCTTTTTGTAGATTTTTAAAAGTGTGGCATTTTTCAAACTACAAATTATTGCAAATTCACATTCAATGATGTTCATATAGTGGCAAGTAGGTACTGTAATCCAAAAGGACACTATATGGCAAATACAAGGAATAGAGTAAGCTGTCCTACTGAGTCATGCCATTAGTCCATCTAGAATGAGTGAATACTGTCCATTCTGGCCAACAGTGGCTCTTCAAGGTTTCAGATGGGAGACTTTCCCAACCCCCCCTGAAGATGCCAAGGATTGAACCTGGCATGTTATTAGGGATGGAGGATAAATTCAATTCAATTCACATTTAAAGGTGAGCCTACCTAATTCATACTTTCTCTAAACTCTGTGAAAACCAAAACACTGCCATCCTTCAACATTTGCACTTCTAAACATGGTGCAATGCAGTTTTCCAACTAAGCAAAATGTACAAAAATGTAACGTATATACAAGAGTAATGTGTGCATATCTATATGTGTATATATGTATATATTAGTGAAAATACAAGATGCATTATATCAGGAACATTTTTATTTTGCAAAAATGTGTCCAGTTAGCAAAATTGCATGCAAAAGTGTGATTATTGGGAGATTTGCACTAAAATGCTGGTGGGTACTCATGAGGACTTTGGGGGAAATTTCAGATTAAAAAAGAGAAAGAAATAGAAACCACAATGGACATATTTGCTGATCCCTCGGTCTTCTGAATGCAAACCAGGTGCCCTGTTACTGATGAATGTTCCATCCCTACTGCAGACTCTGGGACCTGTTTTCTAAACTTTTTTCTCCTCTCCTCTAGCTTCGCCCATTTCTGAGAAATGTCCGCTTTAACAATAGTGCTGGGGAAGAAATATTTTTTGATGAGAATGGGGATGTAGCAGCTGGATATGATATTGTCAACTGGGTCATGTTCCACAATAAATCCTTCCGCAGACTCCTTGTTGGAAGGATGAACCCGAAGCATCCTGGAGGCAAAAGGTTCATAATCAATGGAAGAAACATTGTGTGGAATCACAAGTTTAATCAGGTAAAGCATCGTTTTTATGGCTTAAGAATAAATAACTACATAAATGATATGGATTGACTATAAACAGAAACACTGCAAATGTACCCAGTTCTTTCCCCTTTCCTGTGCTATTACTAGTACTGAATAATATAGCAGCAGAGCTTACAACCACTGGTATCAAAGAAGACCCCTATTCTCTCCATATCTGTGGGATGGGAATGAAATTGCATCTTCTTGCCTTTCCCACTGTGTGTTGCTTGTGCCAAATGAGACCTGAAATCATCTGGGAATTGAAATAACATTTGACTAGAGTGCATGGGCCTAATATTATCCAACTGTAAAATTCTTACATTGATATACAGTGGTACCTCGGGTTAAGTACTTAATTCATTCTGGAGGTCCGTTCTTAACCTGAAGCACCACTTTAGCTAAGGGGGCCTCCTGCTGCCGCCACCGCGCCACCGGAGCACAATTTCTGTTCTCATCCTGAAGCAAAGTTCTTAACCCGAAGTACTATTTCTGGGTTAGCGGAGTCTGTAACCTGAAGCGTATGTAACATGAAGCACCACTGTACCGCCAGTGGTATAGGAATTGACAATATAATGCTTTCTGCACACAGAGAACCTACCACTTGTGTATCTTCCTCTTGCTTCAGACATAGCCAAAGGAAGCTTCATTCATTCATTCATTCATTCATTCATTCATTCATTCATACATAATCTCTCTTGCAAGTCTGAGCTCATTCTGAGCTTTGGCCCACCTGATAGTAACACTGTAACTGGTGGCTACTTGAAGGAGTGTGGGATGCTATCCCAATTATTTTCATGAGGATGAAGTAATCAACCCACACTAATCCTCATGAAAATAACTGGGATGTTATCCCACACTCCTTCAAACACTACATTCTATACAGAAGGGATGTGGAGAAAACCAGGTTATTTCCACCATAACCATTATAACTTGTGGTTACCATTAGAAGACACCTCGTGCCAAATGTGTTGAAAGCTGCCACCCTGGATACAGCAGAATCGTCCAGCAGGGGCAACAAGTATGTTGCTACGGTTGCGCTCAGTGTCCTGAAGGAAGGATTTCTGTTCATATTGGTAAGGATGTGAATAATGAAGCTATGTTTCATGTGGGGAGGGGGGCAGGGAATGGGAAATGCTCTGCATTTCAGCCTACACTAATTCCCACATTCTTTCCTCTATAATTGGGGAGGGGAACCCATGGACCACTAGAGATGTTGCTCAACTACAGTGACATCATCCTTGGCTGGGGCTAAAATGAGTTTTAGTCTAATGACATCTGGAGGACCAAAACTTCCACACTCCTGCTCCAGGATAGATATTCATCTTGGATTGGCGTAGGCCACAAAAGGACTGTAGGCTATATTACGTATGTTGCCAAGAAGTGGCGCTGCTACTTGCCCCATGGCACATTATATAAGTGGCAGGGTCCTCTCTGGCCTTGAGGGCCCCCCACTCAGGATCCCCATGAAATCCAACAACCATAATGAGAAGCGTCTGTAACCAAAATAATATAGGAGCAACACCTAGAGTATTTCACTATCAATACCTTTATGCCCTTGATGCTGTTTCACTGTGATCACAGCAGACATGCAGAGAGGCATATTGAACCTTGTCAAGGCCAGTAAATCTTGCTTCATTCTGGAATGGCAGATTTCTTTGGGAATCCGTTGTACTGGAATGAGATGATTTAAAACACGGATTCCAAATATGAGTTTATCTTATCCCTAATGCAAATATTGAAGGAGCTCGGTTCAGCTACCTTATATTCAGTTTTATCACATGATTCTTCAGTGATGCTGAACAACGTTTGACCATTGAAGGTCAATGGCATGTTATGAGTGGCACAATGAAGAGTAAAATATCTCAGATAAAGCTGAAAAATATTTACGTATTTGATAATATTTGGAACGTTAAAACATTAATTTCAGATGCGGACCAATGTGAGAAGTGCCCAGAAGATCAATATCCAAATGAGGAAAAGAATCAATGCATCCCCAGAACTGTCACCTTCTTATCCTATGGAGAGCCTTTGGGGGCAGTTTTGGCATCCTTTGCCCTTTACTTTTCCATCATCACGGTTGTGGTGATGGGGAGCTTCATTCAGCACCACAACACACCCATTGTCAAAGCCAACAACTGGAGCATCACATGTATCCTGCTCTCCTCTCTGCTTCTTTCCTTTCTGTGCTCCTTCCTCTTCATTGGCCAACCTCAGAAAGTGACCTGCCTTCTCCGGCAAACAGTTTTTGGAACCATATTTTCCATTGCAGTTTCTTGTGTGTTGGGCAAGACCATCACTGTGGTTCTAGCATTCATTGCTACTAAGCCTGGAAACAAGATGAGGAAATGGGTCGGGAAGAGACTGGCAATGTCAGTCATCATTCTCTGTTCCCTTATTCAAATTGGCTTCTGTGTTGTATGGCTGGGAACCTCTCCTCCATTCCTTGAGTTGGACACACACTCCCAGATGGGACAAATAATAGTGCGATGCAACGAAGGCTCAGATACGATGTTTTACATTGTCCTGAGCTACATGGGCCTTTTGGCCATCATCAGCTTCACTGTGGCTTACTTGGCCAGGAAGTTACCTGATGCTTTCAATGAAGCCAAGTTGATTACCTTCAGCATGTTGGTCTTCTGCAGTGTTTGGGTGTCTTTTGTTCCATCCTACCTGAGCGCCAAAGGGAAATACATGGTGGCTGTGGAGATCTTCTCCATCTTAGTCTCTAGTTCTGGTTTATTAGGTTGTATTTTCCTTCCCAAGTGCTATATTATTTTAATGAGACCTGATTTGAACACCAGAGAACAGATAGGAAAGAAAAAAAAAGATGACGCTTAAACCTTCAGATTTTTTTATTTCTTGAACCAAATAAAATGCCATGAGGAAAAAATGGGAAAGGCAGCGAATGAAGCAAATTTATTTCCTCAGGTTTTCTAATGTGTTTTAAACTCAGTGGTCATCTCACATGATAACTACAATATATATACATACATACATAAATACACATATATACATAAAAAATATAAGCCATCCAACCATAAAAATGAATGTATCTATTTTATTAAAGTATGCTTTATTAAAATTTGTTGTTATGAAAATGGTCTATTTAAAATAAAAAAGGCTACAGTTTGGTATTCTTTCTTTAAACGTTTTCAAACAATTAGATCACAAAAGGACCTTTTATATGATTCCCCCCCCCCAACCATTTTCATCCAGAGGAAATATTCTGTGGTGTACTGGGAAGGTAGAAGGGAGATGGGTACTTATCACTGGCCATCCATGGGGATTAAGCAGGGAAAGGTTTGAATTTGGGAAAGGTGTCTATTTGGACCCCTGTCTGAAGGGATAGAAGCTTATTTTGTGTATTTGAAAAGGCTACTTTGAATGTGACTGGAGTCTGCAACAATGATGACTTTATGGAGTGCTTCTAGGCACAGAGGCAATTTTCTTAAAGTGAAAGGACCAGGTCTCCCATTGCAGTAGCTGAAATAATGCAAACTGCCTTGAGGGACAGGGAGTTTTAGGTCTTGACAGATAGCTCACCTCACTTCATGTCATGTCATGGGTTAGCCAATCCTGCAAGATGTGGATCTTGAGGGAAGTTCAGCTGAAATAAGGGGAAGGGAAGGGAAGGGAGGGGAAGGGAAGGGGGGTTCATCCCCTCCCAGTCCAGCTTCAATAGATGGTACACAGCAGGCAAACAAGGTCAGGGTTGCTGTTGCTTTTTTCAGCTCACTGCTTCTCAGTCAAACCTGCATCGAAGGATTGGTATGGGGATCATATTGGGAGGAAAATACCACTTTATGTTCCATGGAGGGACAGTGGAAAACAAAGGTACCAATATCCATATATGAAACTAAAATAACAATTTTATTTTATTTTATTTTATTTTATTTTATTTTATTTTATTGATATGTTATAGGGGTGCCGGTTACCCAGCAACCTTTGTAAAAAGTTACTCCCAGAAGTTGATATTAGTAGTAATCTGTTCAGAGACCTTTGCACTTTGATCCTCACAAGGCTTATTAAACCCTTTCATTTCTGCATGAAGAGCAGACTTTGGCTGTGTTGGGAGACTTTAAGAGCATGTCCTCTGATTGTGCAGGGACTTGAGAACTTCAAGAAATGTGATTATATGAACTGTAATTATCAGCTTATTCTAGATGTGCTGTCACTAGCTGGAGGCCCTGCAGAGAATAGCTAACAGCTAGATTCAATGCAACACTTTCGGCTGAGTTATAGTTAGCCTATAAAGACTCTATCAAATTAATATATGTGAGAAAAATAGGGGCCATGAGAGTGATGGGTAGTTGTGTCAGATGGAGCTCTGATGAGTAATCAAACCCAAACTTCAGTTTGGAACCTTTATAGTTAAAGGATAGGTAAAAATTTCTCTGTCCTTTCTGAGTAATACCTGGTGGATTTGGACTGGCAGCTGTGCTTTCATGAAAATTAAATGCACATATTTCTCTTACAGAAGATTGTGGGGATCTAAATTACATTAACATTTCATTGCAGGATATTCCCTAAACACTATCAGCCTTTGTATTTGCCATTCATGAAATCAACAGAAATGACAACTTGCTCCCCAACATTACTCTGGGCTCAAACATACAGGAGAATGCTTTTAATCCAGAAAGAGTGGTTTGGTCTATTTTTCATCTACTCGTCACAGGAGAAGGGAATCCCCTCAATTCCAACTGTGCCAGGGAGAAGAAGCTCATGGGCATCATTGCTGATCTGACCTCTCAGAACACCATCCAGTTGGCCAACATCTTGAATACTTACAAGTTTCCACAGGTGTGAGTCTCCATATTCTGGAGCTGACTAGTGGTGCAGTCTTCCAGTGTCTCTCAATACAGAAGGATACCAACAAAAAACGTGTGTCCCTATCACGACTTGTAATATTCAGAGAGTCTACTTGGGCAACTGAGTAGGGTCCTGTAAACAGCCCATCATTCCTTTAAATGCAAGAGTACCAAAACTCTCCCTTTCCCACCTTCTCCCAAGCTGAGCTTTACCCCAGCCTCTCTTTTTTGACTGCATTTAGGATTGCATTTAGAATTGGAGATTTCCACATTGCATTCAGCCTCGTAGAAGAGAAAAAGCCACAGGCTGTAGAATCTTGAAACAGTAGAATCTTCATATGCTGTTGACTTGGCTAAGACTGGGACATCACGGCCCCTGGGGCTTCCCTTTCTCTGAGTCATGAAGACTCGGACAAATGACTGAGAATTGTAAGTAAGCAACGAACTTTACCTTACTTTTTTCTTCACTCACCACTCCCCTGCTTCCTACAATACTCTCCAAGGTGCATTAAGATACTTCCAATTATTGTGAATATTTCTCCTAATCTCCACTATGGGCCATGGCAAGCGGCCAAGGGAGCTGGATGAGGCAATGCCTCCCCCGAGGCCCAAACAGTCCAAGATTGATTCTTTCTTTCTTAACTGTAGCAGAAATAACGAGGAAGATAGCTACACGGTTGAAACTCACAATCGTTTTAATCCTTTAATTGACCTCGCAGCCGACATAGAAGTGGAGGGGGTGAACTCGAAGGCAACGAATAATGCTAATGCTAATGATAATGACAAAGAAGTGAGAGTCACCTCGAAGGGGGAGTCCGAGCTGGCCCTGGGCGATGGCATGGGACTCGAACATTTCCAATTAATAACCAGGACCCTGTGCTGCATCTTTAAGAGCATAAATGGGATCTCCATGCAGGTGGATAATCTCCACCAAAAGCTTGAGGCCCTTTTGCTAGAGCTGCAGCACAACCACACCCTGCCTCCGAGGGATTTAAAGGGACAGAGGTGTACCTCCCCTATTAGACATGAAAGTGGTACTGGTGGTCACCTCTTAAAAACTCAATTGGACTCTCAATCTCTGATTTTACAACCAAACAAAATATGTCTAACTATACGCAGTAGTGACCCCAGGTCCCCAAGGTGGAATAATCCGAGAGATGTCAAAGATCATCTAAGGCAACTCCTTCAGATTTGGCCTCTGCTAATAGACCTCAGTTCAGTGAAACTTTTAAACTACCACCATCGGCTCCAAAAAGTACTGCTCTCCTTCCAGTCACCAAAATTCCCTCCATAGTGGTTAGGCGTAAAGCGTTTTTGGCCACTTGGGGCATCTTCTCAACAAGAGTCTTCAATGACACCAGGATTAAACCTCTTCTCCGTAGCATCGTACAAAAAGGTATCCGCTCGCCAGACAGGCGCGACATAGTCTTGAAACTCAAGCTGTCCACCCAGGAACCTCACCCTCCCGCTCAGCCCAAGCTTCCTGGTTTATCTACTCCAGCAACAGAGAAGTATGACCAAAGCGGGCCCAGTCATCTGGCTGCCTCAGAGGAGAGGGACCTTATCTCATCCTATGGCGAGTTGCCATTAGTAGAACAGCAGGAAGTTATAAACAGGCTCGATACACTCAAGCAGCAACTTACACATGTACCTCAAGAGAAAATCTTCTCAAAACCTGGTCATAGCAACCTATTAAATCAAAGGAACGCAGTCATGAAGGGGCTAACACCCCAGAAATCCCTGCCAAATACTGGGACTCCAATAACGGATGATATGGCAGTCTGCCTGGCGGAAGCTCCTCATACACCGTCGCAACGCAGACCCCCTCCACCTCTACTAATAGATCTGCAATCAACTACCTCGTCCTCCGCCTTAAAGAGCAATGCGCCAAACACCCCTCATCCTGGTAATCTGTCAATGTCCTATTCTTCTATGCCTGACCTGGAGTCCTCATTCAGTGCGGTCCAGGCAGATGACTGTATATCCTTGTCCTTTGCCAGTCAACCTCTTTTGGTAGAACCTCATTTATCCGCAACCTCTTCAAGCCAATATATAAACGTTAAGGAAGCCACTGCGCAAAGAGACAGCTCAGGTTTTATTGAAGACCCTGCTGGCCACATCAATCAAATCACCACCCCTTCGATACCTTCGGCAGTATCACGCCTGGCGCTGTCTCAGACCCCTGGCAATGTCTTTCCCACCAGCAACCAGAGTAACTGACTAGCACACAGTCCCTCCTCAAACTGCTTCAATGTGCTATCCTGGAATGTGGCGGGATGGATGTCCAAACAAGATGGCGGGGATATGAAAGAATTTTAGCGAAATTCCAGATCATGGGTATACAAGAGACCTGGTGCTTAGACTCTTCATCCCCCCCATCCCTACTGGGCTATGATGCCTTTGTGATTCCTGCGACCAAAACACATTTGTATGGGCGCCCTAGTGGAGGCCTGGTAACATTTGTTTCGCAGGAGCTTCAACTTAATACCTCTCCTCTCTTTTGGTTAGAGAGTAATTGCATTCAAACTCTGCACATCACTAACAGCTCGGCTGGGGACTTCATATGTGTAAACTTGTACAATCCATCTACCTACTCCTCTTCTCGTTCAAATCAGTTTTGGGAGGATTTAAGATTTATCCTTGATAAATCTGTGGCTGAATTTCCAAAGTCAGAGATTCTTATAATGGGGGACTTTAATGCCAGAATCGGAGCAGATATAAGCTCATTTACCGATAAGTCGCAATTATTCATAGAAGAGGAGTGGTTTCCTACGTGGAATTCACATGACAAGATCATTAATAGGGCTGGCATCATACTGCTGGAGCTTACCATAAACTGCGGGCTGCACAGCTTGCATGGCACTCCCAAAGACTGGTCTGGGGGATACTATACTTTTCTAGGATCTAGAGGGGCAAGCGTTATAGATTACATCTGGTCCTCCTCGGCATTTAATGATAAGGCATATTGTTTCAATGTGTTCAACAGAACCGAAAGTGACCACCTTCCAATCACCATCTCCTTCCACCACTCACAGCTGGGGCTTCTCAGCTCACCCCACCTCCAGGATTCACTGATCTTAGCCCCCGGACGTAAGAAGTGAGATATCTATTTGGAGCAAGAAATAAAAGTCCTTCTAAATTCCCCTGAGATCCTAGCCCTGAAAGCTCAACTGTTAACAATGAATGTGAATCATTTCTCAAGTTTCCAGCAAATTCTAGCCTACTTGCTCCCTTCACTTACGAAACCTTCCCGTGCAATTCTAACATGGAAGAATCAAACTTGGTTCGACCAAGAATGCAAACAGTGCAGAAGTAGGCTTAGATTTCTTCAGTCTGATATGAAATCATACAGCACCCAGAGCAAAATCAGGGAGTTAGCTCAATTCCGTTCATACTATAAGAAGCTGCTCCAACATAAGAAATTGCTCTTTGCGAAAGAACGCTGGACGCCACTGTCAGTGGCCATTAAAACCCGTGACGACAATAAATTCTGGAATTTAATTAATGCAGGTTTAAGACCCCCCTCATTCATCGTTAATAACATCACAGCAGCCAGTTGGCACTCTCACTTTGCTCAGCTGTATTCCACCCCAGATTCCGACGTAAACGTAGTCTCCACTCTCCCAGCATCTGCCTTGCCCACCTGGGAGCCAGTCTCCCCAGAGAGATGTATACAACTAATTAGCATGCTATCAGGGGAGAAATCCCCGGGGGAGGATATGATACCTCCTGAGGTATTCTTATCGAACCAGACGTGGTGGGCCCCTATTTTAGCATCTCTCTTTACCACTATTAATGCTACTCTTAAGATTCCACCTAACTGGAAACAGAGCATAGTCATCCCAATACATAAAAAGGGGGACCCACAAGATCCGCGTAACTATCGACCTATCAGCCTGCTGGACATATCATACAAGGTTTACTCTAGATTCTTGCTAGAGAAATTAATCGAGTGGGCAGAAGAAACAAAGCTATTCCACCCGGAACAGGCTGGCTTCCGTAAAGGTCACAGCACATCTGGCCAATGTCTTGTTCTATTTACCCTGATTGATAAATACCTAAACAGGTTCAACTGCAAACTACACGCGGCTTTTGTGGACCTGACCTCCGCTTTTGACTCCATTCCCAGAGATAGGCTATGGCAGAAGCTTAGTTACACCAACATAGATAAGAGACTTCTCCTCCTTCTTATGGAAATTCATAATGACATATCGGCCAGAGTAAAATTCGGCCCTCTGGGAGCTCTTTCTGATTCTTTCCCTCTGAATAAAGGGGTCAAACAGAGCTGCCTCTTGGCCCCTTTTCTATTCAATTTCTATATCAACGACATCGTTACAACTATGAAGGCCCTAAATCAATCTGCCCCCTCCTTACAACAGCTCAAGATCCCCATATTACTCTATGCGGACGACATGGTGATATTGTCATTAACCAAGCAGGGCTTAAACAACACGCTCAGAGGGCTCATGACATATTGTGATACCAACTCCCTCAAAATCAATTTCGCCAAAACCAAAATTCTTACTTTTGGTACGAAAACTCGGAAGTTATTCTGGAATGTTGAGGGCCACTATATTGAATATTGTTCAGCATTCAAGTATTTGGGAATCACTTTTCAGCATGGGCTTAGCTGGTCAGCTCACCTAAATATGACCATCCTGGCTGCCCGTAGAACCATCAAAGCCTTGGAGAAATTCTTCTATGCAAAAGGCGGCCAGTTGGTTCCACCAATCAGAAAAGCATTTATCAGTAAAGTCCTCCCGATGTTACTGTATGGGGTTGAAATCTGGGGGTGGAATTTAAAAACACTACAACGGCTGGAGATTCTGCAAAACTCTTTTGCACGAAAGATATTGGGTCTCCCCAAGGGCTCGGTTGCTGCACAGTTAAGAACAGAACTGGGCCTCCCCTCCATTGTTGTGAGAGCCCACATTAGAATTATTAGTTTTTATTGTAAATTAATCAATGCCCCAGGTTCCCTACTAGCCAGGCAAGCCTTTTTAACTTGTTCTCATAGCAACAAATGGTCCAAGGCCATGGAGACTATTACTGCACGCTACTCCCTCCCAGATCTCGACACGCTGTCATCTTGGGACCAACATAAAATCCGGGCCTGGATTCTTACAAGAGATGAGGCCATGGACCGGGCACAGTCCACCACAGCCCGCCTCTCCATGTGGCTCCCTAAAGTGAAAGTGGTAAGATCACTTGCCAACTACTTGATAGAATTGACGGAGCCCAATTTGAGAAGAGTGTTTACTATGGCCCATTTCCATTCTATACCCACGGCCTTCCTCCAGGGGATTTACTCTAAGACCCCTATTACTCAGCGTCTATGTCCATGCACAATGAATGAAGTAGAGGACTTCATACATTTCTTTTTCTACTGCCCTATTTATGAGCCAATAAGATCTAAGCTCCTCCTCTTGATCCCGTCCACCATTACATCTAAGGAAGACTGTTTGAAATCGCTTCTTGTGGACGCAAATCCCCAAATTTCACGTGGGGTGGCAATCTTCATAGTGCAGGCTCTGAAACTCAGGGCTACTCTGACAGGGTAGTGTGTCCTAGACCTGGACCTGTTTTAATTCTTTTTATTACTTCTTCTTTTTTTCCTTTTTAACTCAATGTGCCGAGCTTATTTTGGGGCCATTTTATGCTTTATATATATCCGCATATTAGATTTTTGGCGCTGGCAACTAAATCTTTGCATTATTGTCTTAGGGTAATTTAAATGTCATTACACCAGCAATATCGCCTTGAATTTTGCTTGATTGCTTGTCTCTAGCATTTTTGTATTGTCTTATTTTGCTATGGCTGTATGCTAATGCAATAAAGGTTTGATGACTGCATTTAGGGTAGTTCTCCTAAAATTATAACATTTGGCCTATAATATTAGTTGGCGATTCAATTAGATGAAGGACAAACTATATAATTATGGTTTAGGAAAAAGGAAACAACAATGATAAGAGACATAAAATAGAACAAATATTTTAGTAAGGTTTCTACCTTTCTGATTGTGAATGCAAATAAATAACATGAATATGAGGGATGGTTTTAATAAATAATTGAGTTATGCAATGATTGGATGCAGACGTTTAAGAGGGCTGGACTTTTTACATATATAATAATCAACTTCCCAATATTTCTGTGTTTCTTTCCCTTTTAGCTGACTTATGTTTCTATTGACGCAGTGTTGGGTGATAAAACTCTGTTCCCTTCTCTCTTTCGAATGGTTCCAAATGAAAACCCCCAGTTTGATGGCATTGCTCAGCTCCTGGAATATTTTGGATGGAATTGGATTGGCCTCATCATATCAGATGATGATAGTGGTGAAATGTTTCTTCAAACACTAAAAACCAAAGCTGTTCAAGAGGGACATTTGCATTGCTATGACAAACAGAATTCCAACATTTAATATTAAGTCCTTTGCTGAAATCCTTATCCTTGGACAAAATCAGTGTGGTTCTTGTGTATGGGGATGTTCAGTCTATGGAGGGTCTGAGAATACGTCTAGGAATTTATGAAAAGGTTATACTTCCAATGGAGAAGGTATGGAATATCACAGCACAGTGGGATGTTACAGTTACTTTTACTACAGGAAAATTCACAGCAAAATCCCTAAATGGAACACTGGCCTTCACACTCCACAGCAACAAGGTGCCTGGATTTCAGGACCTGGTTGAGTCCATAAATCCATATCAGTCTTCAATATATTTCATGCAAAATTTCTGGTATTCTATTTTTCACTGTTCACTCCACAAATATAACCTGTTTTTGATAGGTAAGCACAATTGTACTGTAAATCTGATCACAGAACACACATAAAACAGTTGGACGTTGTGATTAGGGTAGCATGAATTTAATGTACAAATATATAAACATAAGGAAAATAAGTATTTGCATTTAAAAATGAAGGGACATTGAACACATTAGCCACAACCTGACCTGAGGAAGGCCTGACCTGGATTTGGGCTTGAATCAATTCTCATGTTCAAATGTTGTATTAGAGGTTTCTTGGACTCTATACAGTCAGGAGAGGATAAAGGGAATGAGACACTGCTTCCCCCTCTCTCCCTCCTGCCCTCCCTTCCCCTGACTACGCCACACCTACTTCCTTACTAACCTCTCTTTACTATTCATCTGAGGCCTAAATAAAATGATAAAGATTTTGGGGAGGAAGATGCAACCCAGTAAGCCAGCAGTAGAGGCCAAGATGGAGAAGATCTCCACAGCCACCATGTATTTCCCTTTGGTGCTCAGATAAGTGGGGACAAAGGACAGCCAAACACTGCAGAAGACCAGCATGCTGAAGGTAATCAACTTGGCTTCATTGAAAGTATCAGGCAACTTCCTGGCCAAGAAAGCCACAGAGAAGCTCACAATGGCCAAAAGACCCATGTAGCCGAGAATAAGGTGGAACATGATGTCGGAGCCTTCATTGCACTGCACTATGATCTGCCCATCCTGGGAGTGCAGGTCAAACTCTGGGAATGGGGGAGAGGATGCCAGCCACCCAAGACAGATGCCAGCTTGAATGAGAGAACAGAAGCTGATAAGGGATCCTGCCAGCCTCTTGCCAAGCCATTTCCTCAGGCTGTTCCCAGGCTTGGTCACCATGAATGCCAGAACCACAGTGAGGGTTTTGGCTAACACACAGGCAACAGCAATGGAGAAGACGATGCCAAAGACAGTTTGCCTCAAGACACAGGTCACCTTTGTAGGCCTGCCAATGAATAAGAAGGAGCAGAGAAAGCAGAGAAGCAGAGAAGAGAGCAAGGTGCAGGTGATGCCCCAGTTGTTGGCTTTGACAATGGGAGTGTTCCAGTGCAGACCAAAGGTCCCCATCACAACAACTGTGACCAGAGAAAGCAGGAGAGCCAAGGAGGCCAGAATTGCCCCCAAGGGCTCCTCATAGGATAGGTAGCTTATTTTTTTCGGAATACATTGGTCCTGAAAGGCATTTGGGTAGTGATCATCTGGGCATTTCTCACAGTGATCTGCATCTGAAAACGAGAAGCATGCTTTTAGCATTTCTTGAAGCAATACTTATTAATATTGATACCGTCTGTTATGCTGTACACAAAACATATTACTGAGCTGATGAACCAAAGTCTACTTTCACAACTAAGTGATGGCTTCTCCATGAGCATCTCAGATGTACTAATCAATCTATTCATATTTATTTGTCAGGCTTTGTGTATACTGATTGATTTCAGTCTTTCCCCCTTAAACATGTCTATCTCTGCATCTAGCCCCATGTCTTTGCATTTCAAAGCTTCTGGCCCAAGTGTTTGTTTGTTGCACTTTCCATAATTGAATTTGGGAGTGGATGAAACAGCCAGGTCGCCTGTCATTTGCTCACTGGGAAAGTCTATATTTGACAAGAAACAACTGTTCCCAAGGACTGAAATTATGGGGATACAATAGAGCAAATTGTTCCCTAGTTGTTAATCACAGAAGATAAAAATCTGTTTGCTGCAGGTTCAATGCTGACAAAAAGGGAATCTATGGAGTGCAATCCTAATTATTTCTTCCCAGATGTATGTCATCCTGATTTCAATGGTGGTTACTTCCATGTGGACGTTATTTCACACAATATACTCTTGAATGGCTATCCAAAGGGGAGGAGAGAGGAAAGGGCAATATGTACCAGTAACATATAAACACATGTGCTTGGGATCTATGACAGAAAATAAGCAGACATAATAAGACTAAGAAATGAATGTCAAAGTTGGATAGGAAGAATTGCAGTTGACTTGGGTTCCTTCACTTACCCTTCTGGACTGAAATCCTTCCTTTAGGGCACTGAACACAGTCATAGCAACAGATTTGCTTTCCCTGCTGTGGAAACATACTCTGTCCAGGGTGGCAGCTCTCAACACAGGTGGAAATGGGCAGCATCTAGTGGTAATGACAAGCAAAGGATTTTGAATGGAATAAGCTTGCTTCTCTACATAACTCTTATTGTCATCTATGTCCGCTTTGCAGCAGAAAGGTCACAGGACTGAAATTAGAGGATGGCTGTCAAGCATTTTCTCCCTGGGCAAGCATCAGGCCCCCCAGTAAAGATGCTTTGTGCTGTCACTTAACCATTCGGCCAGCCCAGCACATGTCTGAATGGCAAATAGAAGCTAGTGCCAACCTTCTCCCTCTTGATTGATTGATTCCTCATAACCCAATGCTGATTCCCTCCTGGAGGGAGAGCAGAGCTGAAATAAGGAGCTGGCAGAGATGCTGCTTCTCCTTCTTACCAAATGAACTTTCAGATTAAACTATACAATGCAGGTAGGTGTTACTTACATTGCTAATAAATCTTACATAGATTTTAATCTATGATAAATACTGTTACAGACTGACAGCAGCACAAGAGAACATTCCTGCTGCTCTAACTGTTTAGACTGCTCATAACTGCCATAGCTGTAGAAATTGGCATAACTATTTCCTCTTAAAATGTGCAGGGTTTTTTCTGGGGGGCTATTGGGTTTTTTATTTTCATTATGCATTATGTATGTATTCATTATGCATTTTGTGCTTTTATACGTTGATCTTATTCTGGGAACCATCCTGAGACCTCTGGGTATAGGGCGGTATATAAATTCAGTCCATCCATCAACTACCTCAGGCCTATGACAGCACAGCGTTCAATAGCCTTCTGAGCATTAGCCCTTTCCTTAGCATGGATGCTTTCATCCCCAAAATAGGGTCTTACTATCACATGTGGTGGACCTGCATAATTATAAGCGAATTTTGGAATAACATATATGACGAATTTAAGAAATTATTTAAACTTACAATAAAAAAAAAGGCCGGAGATTTTCCTATTAGGAATATTACCAATGGAAATCAAGCAAAACACAAGACCACTGTTTATGTACACAATCATGGCTGCAAGAATACTTGTAGCCCGAAGTTGGAAATGTGAAACAACACCAACAATAACAGATTGGCAAACACTCATGATAGAGGATTTCCAATTAGAAATGCTTACCGAAAAAATCAGGGGAGCCTTAAATCAAAAAGTATACAGAGAATGGAAAATATTTAAGGAATATATAAGACTATATTGTAGAACTGATACCATCATAGCAGAATTGAATGATATTTGTGTACAATAAATAATGGAATAAACATCTTAGAGGAATATATGGAAAAAGATATAAAACAAACTGTGCAACTAAATCAAGACAATAGAAAAGAGGCAGGTTCTGGTTGCTGGTGACAAAAGCTATTTAATAAGGTTGCTATACATATTTTGGATGTTCTCTGCAGATGACACAACCTTGACAGTGCTCTCCAAGGAAGTTTTCACCAACCATTTTATGGGAATTAAACTCTAGATCCCATTTACAGAGTTATGCGGAAGATAGCCCTGGTCGTTTGACCCATTAATAAGTTCGCCTTTTCCTTCCACAAAAACTATGCAAGACACTCTCTTTTAAAGTTTCAATAATAATTAATTTTTACTTGGTGTACTTGAACTTGCAGATTAAAATATATAATACAGGTAGGTGTTACTTATGTTGCTAATACATCTTACATCTTGTATTAATATATCTTTGTAGGTTTTTTGGAGGGCGGGTTATTCGGCTTTTTAGATTTTGATTAAGTAGTTTGCGGTTTTATAGGTTGATTTTATTCTGTGAACTGCTCCGAGACTTCCAGGCATGGAGTGGTATATAAATTCAATCAATCCATCCACCCATCAATCAATTGCATCAGGCATATGACAGCACAGCGTTCAATAGCCTTCTGAGCATTAGCCCTTTCCTTAGCCTTGTGAATGCTTTCATCGCATGCATTATGGCCAAGCCTGCATGTATTTTGGGCCCACCATCAGCCTGATGGAGACCAACATCCTGGAACAGGATATAACCGGCACTCCATCCATCAACATTAGTGACCACAAACTTCAGGTGGTATATGATTTCCCTCCTATATGGGCTCCACATGGGTGGACCGAGTCTCAAACAAGGATTGTTGCCAACAATGCATTTTGGAGCACAACAGTCCCTTTTCAAGAACTTTAAACACCTGGCAATTCCTTACTCAGAAATACTTTGTTCTTTAACCTGATCTCCAAATTAGCTTCAAACTAGCTCTGGAGCAACCAATTTGAATAAAGTAACAAAACCAGTATTTCATCAGAGAGTACCAGAGCTTGCCTCCTCACACTTCTCCTTTGTAGCCATCTCTGTTTTCTATACCACACTTCAGGTGGTTGATGATTTTCCTTTTACTTGGGCTCTGCCTGGCGGAGATTGTTGCCAACAACGCATTTTGGGGAGCATCACAGTCCCTTTTCAAGAACTTTAAACACTGACAGATTCCTTAGTCAGAAATACCTTGTTCTGAACCCTGAGCTCCAAACTAGCTTTGGATCAACAAATTTGAACAAAGTAACAAAAATAGAATTTTATCAGTGAGTACCAGAGATTCTCTCCTTTGTAGCCATCACTGTTTTCCTGGATCTCTTGATCTTCTCATAAAAGATGATGATGATGATGATGATGATGATGATGATGGTGACGATGATGGAAGAGGATAAAAAAATAAAAAATGGTCCCACCCACCTGCTTGAACTTGGGATTCCATGCAATGGCACTTCCATCCACTGTGAACTCTTTTCCTGAGGGGGCCTGAGGGTCCATCCTCCCCACTCGGACTCTCCGGAAGGACTCATTTGGATATGATACCAAGTTGAGGAGATCATAGCCACCTGCCTGCTGCCCCTTCTCATCAAAAGAGATTTCTTCCCCAGCACTGTTGTTGAAGTGGATGTTCTTCAGGAAGGAGTGGAGCTAGATTGCAAGAGGAAAAAAGACACAGACTTTGTAGGCTAATACACGCTCTCTTCTCCATTTGGCAGGTGGACCTTTGGATTCTTAGTACATTTTATCATATATACCGGGTACTTCAAAAAAAAAAAATCCCCCATTAACATGTGAAACTGCCATGTGCTGAGTCCAATCATTGGTCTCTGTAGCCCAGAACTGTCTACTCTAAATTGCCACAGTGCTATATGGCATACATTTGAGGGTTCAACCCAGTTCTTATAACAGAGGGCACTTGTGGCCCTTGTGCAGCACCAAGTAAGAGAATCCTGGGATAGATTAATTTAACAAACTTTGAATGTGCAGCTTGCAAAGCATTTGGTCTTTCACTGAGATCAAGTCCCTCCCAGTGATAGAGCTCAACTTCGAAAATCTCCAAGGCCCCTCCTCCATGCCAGGGCTCAGCTGTGAAACATATAAACCAGTAATAATATCTCCAGTGCTTCTAACATTGGGGAGATTAGTTGACAGTACCTGCCAGGGCTGAACTTTCTGCTGTCTCCTTTTCTCACCCAGTACTTTCTGTGTGGTACTTGAGAAATAAATGCTATGGAGAGCATGTGCTACTGCATAGACGGCATTGTAGATGGTGTAGCTCTGGCTGGACATTTCCATTTCAAACATAGGTCCAGTGAGTTTCTCCAGCTTCTCCCTCCCAGTGCAGGGTTCCTGAGTTGTCACAATTAGATTGGGATCTGGGAATGAACAGAGGAATGCACTGGCCCAGAACTGCTGGATGAAATAAAGATTTGGTTGCCATGGATTTATGGTCTGTAGAAAGTCCTGAAACCCAGGAACTGGATTTGAATGGAGTGTAAATGACAAAGTGCCATTGAAGGATATGGAAGGAAAATTGCCTCCAACCAGCACTGCAGTGAAATCCCATTGAGCTGTTGTAATCCACACCCTCTCCACTGGGTGCATAGACAAAACCTCAAAGGAGACTAAAATCAGTCTCAAACCCTCTAGAGACTGACTGTCTCCATAGACAAGAATCACATTCATTTGCTGCCGTGTGAGAACATACATGATTGGATTCAATTTTTCTTGAAGTAGCTCATAAGGTAAAAATAGTGTCACTAGTGGGATCACCAGTGTCCAAGAAATGCAAAGATTATTTTGGGAAAGCCTTGGTCTCAGAGTACGAAGGAAGGTTTCTCCACTGTCATCATCTGAAACAAGGAGGCCAATCCAGTTCCACCCAAACTTCCTGAGTAGCCAAACAATGCCATCATACTGAGCTTCTTCATTGGGGACCATTTGGAAGAAGGAAGGGAAGCGCCTTTGGTCACTCAGCCCTGGATCCAAGGAGCCATAGCTGAGCTAAAGGGAAAGGCATTCTCTTTTTAGAAATCTGAAAACCATCCATTTGTTCCTAGAAAGAACACTTTTGTATTGTGATAGTTATCCACCTGGTCTTACTTTTCTAAGTATATAGCCCTGGTGTTATTAAGTCTCAGGCCAGGAGAAGTTTCTAAGCAGGAAGCTGGATGCTCCTATGATAACATGATTTGTGGAATGGCTAGGTTTGGAAGAACCAGAGCTTGGATTATTAGTATTATGGGTTTACCACCCACCCCCCAATCCCAAACACATAGCTAGGAGGCTTTAACATAATCATGTACCCATACCAAGTCTAATGTAGGAAACAAGTGTAGAAAACATACTGTATTAGGATTGAAAGCTAACCTGGATGCTCTTTTGGGGTTTTCTGTGTATGTCTGCCCTTGTGGTTGTATCTATGTATCTACACACATACCTGTGGAATCTTGTAGGTGTTTAATATATTGGCCATCTGAAGGGAGTTTTGGGAGGTGAGCCCTCCAACCACGGCAATTAGTTTATTTTCCCCATTACAGTGGTAATTGGCGTGATTTCGTTGTCCCATCACAAGAAGAGCGAGAGTGTTCCAACAAGTTAGCAAAGGATTAAAAGCATTCTCATAAAATGTTGATCCCAGTGTGATGTTGGATAAGAATTTGGCATTCTTGTTGATCTCTTGCATGGCAAAGACGAAGGCAAGAACATGCTGGAAGTTTTTTGGGATCACACTGCAATGAGACAAAGAATGACTGCAACACTGGCGGAAGAGAAACAACTGTGTTTCACTTTTGATTTGAGAATCTATGTACCTTGAATGTTGCAACCCATAGGAAAGGAGCATTTTATTCAAACTAATGAAACTAGAGCAGTCTCCTTATAGATTTTGATTAGATTTATGTAAATGGTGAATTCAAAGGGATTCATTGTCGTGCTGTGGATGAATTGGTGGGTTTGGATATGGGAAACCCAGAAATAAAAAGCTGATAAATTCTTCTGTTAACCCTTTTGCCTCTCTCTTAAACACAATGTCCATGCCAACCTCTTGTTCTGCTTCTTTGTGCACCACACCTCCCTTCCATTTCTGAACCATGAAGTATTCATGGGAATGTGTTCTCAATTCAACCTGTAGAACAACCATTGAGTATACCAGTGTGCTCCAACACACAAGGGCTTTTTACCAGTCCTTGAATCACAGTGTAAGAGAGGAAGAGAGATGGGAGGGTAGGACTGGGATGGTCTTTCCTTCTCTCTCTCTCTCTCCCCCTCTCTCTCTCTGCTACATTTGGACTGCCAGTAGTGAGCTCCAGGAATAGACAGAGAAACAGCAGATGAGCAATATCTGCAGTATCCCCCCCCCTCGCTGCTTTCTGCACGCTGAGTTTTCTAAATTGCTGATTTAATGCAACTCCAAGCCATTAGCAAATGACAGAGCAGATTGCTTCTGGGGAACGCAGGGTCTGTCTCGCCCAGGCTCCATTTATTTTGTTGGGATAGGATGATCCATTTGCTCTGGGTCTCTGTGCAAACCAGCTCAGCTCACTCCAATCTTTCCTCACCCTGCTGAATGCCTTTTAAAAAAGTACTTGGGAAGCAAATCCCTCCTTTTCTTTTTCTATTCAATGAATTTTGCTTCCCCAATAAGCATGAATGGGATTACAGGCATAGGATCCAACTCCTAGGGGCTGAAGGGTCTTTGCCCCCCCCCAAATATTGGAGCAAGCCTCTCCCCCCAAAAGCATTGCGAATCAAATGGTGTGCATGCACTGCATGCACTGTGTCATGTGATCCATTATGTGGGGAGGGGCTTACCTGCTCCCCCCATATTTTTTGCAAGTTAGCATAGCTGATTACA
>NW_028148816.1:0-52458 GCF_965112155.1 Podarcis liolepis | reverse complement strand
ATTCTCCAATAAATAAATAACTACTTACTTAGCAGTAAACGAAGAGATTTTGGGTTTTTCCATAAATTCATGCATTCTGAAGTTTCCTTGCGTAACGGATATAAATTCACCAATGATCATTTCTGCTGGAGGACCGAATGAATTGGTTTGAATTGTTTGTCTCAATCTGCTTGTGGAGGAGTTCAAATACTTGCTAGAAGAACAATGCAGCTCCAACAGCAGGAAAAGCAGGTGGAGCGCTAACCATTTTTGTGCTGAGCTGCAGCTGGAGGTCATCATGTTTACATTTAGTTATCAACAGCATTTCAGTCTTGGCTAAAGTTATAGGGAAACTTGGCTGCATGGAGCTATGCACCAGCCCCAAATCCACCTCCCTAACTGGATTCATGTAAGTTGATAGGACAGGCGCCTATATAGACTACAACACAGGGTCCTCACATTTGGAAAGGGCTGTTTCTGTGGCTGTTATTGTGCCTGGCATCTGATTTCCCATGTGACATCTAGTAGTAGTGATGCTGATCAATAATTAGAAAAATTACAGGGTGGGGGATCTGTTTTGCTAAAGTCCTCAAGTGCTATGTCAGTGCCATCCCACTATAGCCCAAGATCTGTTCCCTTGTGAAGCAGTGCCTTGGACAGTTGGTATAAGTTTCTGAATTGATATAATGTGAAACTTGTGCAGGGCATAGAAAGAGGATTGTTGATGTACATATCCCTTCCTTTGATTCAAACCATTAGCTCTTCTATCTAACTACAGTCTACCTTGAGTAGCAAAAATTCTCTCTTGCCCATCAAATTGTTTTTCTCTGCTTCAACTGGGGCTCTTTGAACTGGAGATGTTAGTAGTTATATTGTGTCCTTATGCATGGAAAGCTGAGCTCTGCTACTGAGCTATATCCCCTCATTGTAAGCTAGATGGTTACGCACTCCTTTGTTGTTTATATTGTCAACTGCCCTGTGATTCTCAGATGAAGGGCGATATAGAAGAATAAGAATAAAAATAAGAATAAGAGCATGCCAGGGAACCCTTCCCTCCTTCTGTTTCCATCAGATACCCTCACACATGTGGTTCTTGTCTCTCCCCATAGAAGCCAAAGCATCTTTTGCATTGGGTCTCTTCATAATATTGGACTTCAGCTCCCATCATCTCTGGCCATTGCCCATGCTTGCTGAGAATGAAAGTAGTTGTAGTTCAACAACCTTTTTTTTTTAAAAAAATAATATTTATTAGAGTTTCAAAGAAGTTACAAAAAAGAGGGGGGAAAAGGAGAGCAGAAAATACAAAATACAAGAAAGTATAAACAATTAAAAACATTTCCCTCTTTCCATGTCTTATCTTTCATTTACTTGTTTCCCTGACCTCCTCACACCTCCCTTTTTTGTATTCTAGTTCAATTAAATATTTCAGCAAATCCTTTCCGCTTGGTTTTTATCCTAATAATTTATCTTAGTGTACTATAATTTTACATTCTCGTTTCACCACTTAAAAAATCATATTTTACCTAATCTTTTATATCATTTCTGCTAAAACCACATTGCTTCATTCCAACATCCTTCTAGCATTCCTGGATCTTACAATGTTTCTGTAAGTAAATTTTAAATTTTTTCCAATCTTCTTCCACCAACTCTTCACCTTGGTCTCGGATTCTGCCAGTCATCTCCGCCAGTTCCATATAGTCCATTACTTTCATCTGCCATTCTTCCCGAGTGGGTAAATCTTGTGTCTTCCAGTATTTTGCGATGAGTATTCTTGCTGCTGTTGTTGCAGACATAAAAAAAGTTCTATCCTTCTTTGGCACCAATTGGCCGACCATGCCCAGTAGAAAGGCCTCTGGTTTCTTCTGGAAGGTATATTTAAGTACCTTTTTCATTTCATTATAGATCATCTCCCAGAAAGCCTTAATCCTTGGGCATGTCCACCAAAGGTGAAAGAATGTACCTTCAGTCTCTTTACATTTCCAACATTTATTATCGGGCAAATGATAGATTTTTGCAAGCTTGACTGGTGTTATGTACCACCTGTATATCATTTTCATTATATTCTCTCTTAAGGCATTACATGCCGTAAACTTAATACCTGTGGTCCATAACTGTTCCCAGTCAGACATCATGATGTTATGTCCAACATCTTGAGCCCATTTAATCATAACTGATTTCACCGTTTCATCCTGAGTATTCCATTTCAACAGCAAGTTATACATTCTCGACAAATTCTTAGTTTTTGCATCTAACAATTCTGTTTCCAATTTTGATTTCTCCACCTAAAACCCAATGTTCTTATCCAAATTATAAACCTCCATTATTTGATAATAATGAAGCCAATCCCGTACTTTGTTTTTTAGTTTTTCAAAGCTCTGCAGCTTTAATCTGTCTCCTTCTTGTTCCAATATCTCCCAATATTTCGGCCAATTGGCCTCCATATTGAGCTTTTTCAGAGCCTTAGCTTCCAATGGTGACAACCACCTAGGAGTTTTGTTTTCAAGCAGATCCTTGTATCTTATCCAAACATTAAACAAAGCTTTCCTGACAATATGGTTTTTAAATGCTTTATGTGCTTTGACCTTATCATACCACAGATATGCATGCCACCCAAATACGTTATTAAAACCTTCTAAATCCAAAATGTCTGTGTTCTCAAGAAGCAGCCATTCTTTCAGCCAGCAAAATGCGGCTGATTCATAGTAAGGTTTGAGGTCTGGCAGGGCAAATCCACCTCTTTCTTTTGCATCAGTTAATATTTTGAATTTTATTCTGGGCTTCTTGCCCTGCCAGACAAATCTAGAAATATCTCTCTGCCACTTCTTGAAACAGTCCATTTTATCCAAAATTTGCAATGATTGAAACAAGAACAACATTCTTGGCAATACATTCATTTTTATCGCTGCAATTTGGCCTAGCAATGAAAGCTTCAAATTTGACCATATTTCTAGATCTTTTTTCACTTCCATCCAACATTTTCCATAATTATCTTTAAAAAGGTTCACATTCTTAGCAGTCATATTAACCCCAAGGTATTTCACTTTCTTAACCAATGTTAATCCTGTCTCTTTCTGAAACCTCTCTCTCTCAATCGGTGTTAGATTTTTCTCTAAAACCTTAGTTTTCAGCTTATTCAACTTGAAACCTGCTAGCTGACCAAATTCTTGAATCAATTCCAATACTCTTTTAGTACTAGATTCTGGCTCCTGTAATTTCAATACCAAATCATCCGCAAATGCTTTCAATTTGTACTGTTTAGCTCTGACTTGTATGCCTTTAACCAATTGGTCCTTTCTAATCATATTTAGGAAAACCTCCAGGACCGATATAAAGAGCAATGGAGAGATTGGGCACCCCTGTCGTGTTCCTTTCTCAATCTTAAACTCTTCTGTAACTACGTTATTCACAATCAATTTAGCTTTTTGTTCTGAATAAATTGCACCTATACCGGTTTCAAAACCTTGGCCTTCCCCCATTCCCTGTAAATTTTTCTTCATAAAACTCCAAGAAATATTGTCAAAGGAGTAGTTCAACAACCTCTGGAGACACAAGGTTGAAGAAGAGTGATCTATTCTATGTACACTACTTATTTTTCATTTAATGACTCCAGACCTAACATACAGGTGTGATGTCCAATGCCATCAGAGGCAGCCCAATGGGAGGTGGTGGAACATCATATGGTCACTGCAGATGGTGGATTGAGATGTTGCTAGGGATGAGTGAACAGGAGACTCACAGATCTCATAGACTATGCCCAGTTAACAAGAACATTCTGCAGGAAGCACTGAAATGAATGACCATATGATGTCCCACCACCTCCCATTGGGCTGCCTCTGATGGCATTGGACTTCACATCTGTCATGGCTCCTTTATTTGAGATTCCTGCCTTGCAGCAGGTTGAACTAGATGACACATGGAATCCCTTCCAACTCTAAACCTCTAGGATTCTAAGTCTATGATTCCCTGTCCACTACATGAGGCAGGCTCATGATGTGTTTATATGAAGCGATGTCTGTTAATTAGGAAAGAGAGGATTAAAATACATTTACTAAATCTGTTTCTATTGTCCGTATTCTCTTTTGGCCTCATTCAGATGTTAACCGTGATAATTTGCAGACTCAAATCAAATCAAAATGTTTATTCGGCTTTACGCCCATCATAAAGCACAACACACAAAACAAATCAAATAAAACAGCGATCTCGTACAAGCCTCAAGTGATATAGCACAATTCACAGCTCGCAAGGACAAATATTGGCAAATCAAAACAAAAAATTTAAGATTAAAGTTAAAAATTTAGGCACTACGCTAAAATCAATATCTGATGTCATTATCAAAAATTCTTATAACTATCAATAATCAGCTAACATTCCATTCCGTCTCTTGTACGAGAGGACGGCTGTTAGGAATTTAGCAACCTGTAGAGTAATATAAGGATCTACATCTTGAAGAACCCAGGCAAGCTGTAGGTCTACTGGTTTGTCAGCCATAGGCTGGATTATGGAGTTTAATATACTAGCACGAGCTGAACTGTACATAGGGCAGATAAACATAACATGATGTAAAGATTCAGATGTTTTCATTTCACAAGCACACATTGAAGGGACTTGGCCCTTAGTGAATCTATGTCTCAGCACGTTTGTTGGAAAAACATTGAACCTGGCTCTAATGAAGGCATATCGGTGAGATGCGGCTATAAGCGATGTTAAGTAGGACGGAGCACGATAGATAGGGGTTATGCCGAGATTTAACGGCGAGCAGGCTCCACCACCAGCTAAGAAATTTTGGTATAGCTCCACATCATCCAGCCTTTGATTTATACACCTTTTTGCCGCGTTTAGATCCAGTTTGAGCAATTCCGTGGGCGAGATCTCATAGGACAGCAATTTGGCATGGATTTTTCCTGACCACAAATTTGTGAAGTCATCCCGCCACATGCTTTGAATGAGATAGTGGTTCGGGAGTTTATGCCATAGGGATATCCAATAAATCAAAACTCTCCTCCATAAAACTAACTCCACTGAGGGGATCTTCATTTCTAAGCGAATAGCCGCATTACTTACGCATGTTGGTAGTTTTAAAAGTCGGCGTAAGAATTGGCTTTGAAGCGACTCTAAAGGTGAGAGGTTTGCAAAGGCAGCCCATAAAGGTGCAGCATAGGCCATTGTGGCCATCACTTTGATGCTATACACTTTCAAGGCCGCAGGGATGAATAAGGCCCCCTCAGAGTAGAAAAAACGGAGGAGGGAGTGTGATAGGGCTTTTGTCTTGTTTTGAAGATATTCAACGTGCGCTTTCCACCCTAAATTATATTGAAAATAAATTCCTAAATATTTAAATTTATGTACTTGTTCGATTTTCGTGCCCTCCAATTTCCATGAATATAATTTTCGACTCCTTGAAAATATCAGTACTTTGGACTTGGAATGGTTGATAGACAGATGATTAGAATGGCAATATGACACAAAAATCTTTAGTGCCCTCCTTAAACCCACTCTGGAGTAGGAGAGTAGTACCGCATCATCTGCATAGAGAAGTAAAGGACAACGATAATCTGCTATACGGGGGGTGTGGATAAATTTTTGTGAGTCGATTAATGGGTTCCTCATATCACTGATAAATAAGTTAAAAAGAAGAGGTGCTAAAATACAACCCTGGCGTACACCCTTATTTACTGGCACTGGGTTAGTTAGGTCTCCAGCAGGGGATATTCTTACCCTGGCTACGGACCCGGCATGAAGTTGGGAGATAAGCCACAGGAGCCTTCTGTCTATTCCCCAGCAGGCAAGTTTATCCCATAGTAATTGCCTCGGAATACTATCAAACGCAGCTTTCAAATCTATGAAGGCTGCGCAAAGTTGGCCCCGTCGAGGTGTCGAGTATTTCCGGGCTATGTGATAAAGAATAATTGCCTGGTCTGTTGTGGAACGGTTTGATCTAAATCCAGCTTGCTCATGCCCAATCAGGTCAGCCTCAACTGACCACTTCATCAACCTTGCCAGCAAAAAACGGGCATATATTTTCCCAATGGACGATAGCAGGCTGATATTCCGGTAATTCCCTGGGTCACCGGGAGGGCCTTTCTTGTAGATAGGAATTATAATGGCCTCCTTCCACGTTCCTGGTATTAAGCCCGTGGCATTTATTGCGTCAAACGTTTTAGCTAAAATCCCTGCCCACCATGTAGAATGTAACTTTATAGCCTCAACAGGGACCAAATCTGGCCCAGGGGCCTTACCAGTTTTCAGCTCAGCTATCAATTCTAGGATTTCAGCAGGGTCGGTATTGGGCCAGACGGGAAGGGGATTAGAAGGTCTCCAGTGAGTGGCCGGAGCTTCTGCCACTGAGAAATATTTTCTCAGGAACTGCTCCCATGTAAGGGCCGGGATCACCGTTAAGGGGTATTTCGTGTTTCTTCCCTTTATTAAGGACCAAAATTTCCGGGAGTTATGAGATTTTGAGGCAGAAATTATAGTCTGCCAGCGATTTAAATGCCATTCCCGTTTGGCCGATTTCTGGGCCTGTTTGTATGCTTTTTTAGCTAGGGAATAAGATGGAGGTAAGGCCAGAGCGCCGGAAAGTTTATAGTCATTATATATTGTATGTAGATGGAGTCTGGCTAGTTTACAAGCAGAGTTGAACCAAGGGGCGCCAAATTTAAAATAATCGTTTTTAACTCTATAGCTTGGAGAAGTAAAAAAGCGAGTTAAAACTTCTATCAGGGAAGAGAAAAAATTCATACAGGTAATAGGATCACACGGGACTATTCCTATGTCCGGCTGATCACCAGGAAACTTTGCTCGGATAAAATCCGTATATCTATGGGCGAGGGCAGGGGACCATCTAATCCCCTTTATTTTAGTGGACGGCTCCACAATCACCGGGATTGGGTGGGAGCGCTCGAGCAGGTGCCAGTCAACACATAACTTGGTTGTCAGGGGAAGATGGTCACTAAATTGGGCATTATCAATTTTAAAAGAGGTGACATTCAAAAATAGATCCCGGGAAACCAATACATAGTCAAGAACACTGTTTGAATTTAACCCCAGGTGGGTGAACTCTCCTGGTATATCTGGAGGACACCTGCCATTTAATATAATTAAATTAAGGCGTAAAGCCATCTGATAAAGCATCACTCCCGCCTTATTGACTTTTACATCCTTTGATATTCTAGTGGGGATATATATTAGATCGTAGGTTTGAGCGCTGGGGTCGACCCACCATTTAGACTTTATAAGAGCCTCCCGATTAGAGGCTATCCGAGCGTTAAAATCGCCTCCGGTAATGGAGGGGACATTAGGATATTTAAGATAACAAGAAAGTAAAAAATCCTCTAGGGATTCCCATCTAGAAGTAAGATCAGCTGCTAACCCTCCCGGGGGGAGATAAACATTTGTAACCAATAAAGAGAAGTTTCCACCAGAGATCAGTCCGGTAATAGCATAAGGCGGAAATGCGTGCACTAGTGAAAGTTTAGCCCGAAGTTTAAGGGAGATACCAATTGTAAGGCCACCTTTAGGGCGGCCACCATTCATTGACGGGCTAGCAGGCAGACATATAAACTCAAAGCCATTTAACTCAATTTCCTCCTCCACCCAAGTTTCTTGTAATAGTATGATAAGAAAGGAATTAATATATTTTTGGAATTCTGGATCTGATTTTTTACTTTTCCAGCCAGCAATGTTCCAACTTAATATTGAAGGCTGGGGTTTCCTCGTTCCTCCAATTGACTGTCATTCGGAAGGTTGGCTCAACTTTAATACGGGAAGGGGGGAGCCAATAAAGAAATCAGTTATCTTCCTCTGATGAAAAACCTCTCGTAAGGGCTGAGTGGGAGGATTTACAAGGTTGTCTGACTGTTGAACTTGGCCACTCAATCTACTAGGAGAAGGACCTTGAGCAGGGGCGGCCCCCTTTTCCAAAAGAGTTTGGAGGGCCACCCGGTGTGGTCCATCTATCTCGTCAGAAGTTTGGTCTCTCTGTAGCCTGCTACTGGTCTTTTGGGCTACTTGATTTATGTGGCCTGTTGGATCTTCAATCAGTTCCGTCACTGGTCTTGCTGTTGAATCCATAATACTCCGCAAAGAGGAATAAGGCTGGACGAGTGGGCTATTTGGGAAGGTTGGCAAAGGCACCTCTTCTCTTGATTGGTCAGTGCTATAAGAAGGTTCCAGGTCTGGCATCGATGAATGTGTAGAAGGGGATTTTTCCTGTTGCGTGCTGCTTTCTTCAGGTATGTTTATCAAGGGACGGTCATGTAAATCTATTAAGAGCACGGAGGGTTGTTCTGGTTGGAGGGAAGGACTGGTAGTTGCTTCTTGGGGTTGTATCTTATCCTCCATTACCGACATACATTTAGCATTAGATATTGCGATATCCATATGAACTGGTTCTTCTAGGATGTCATGCTCGCTGTACAAAGGTATTCTGGTGCTGAGCTTCCTGATAAGTTGGGTTTTAAGCGATTCGAGCCTATTAATAATTTCTTTTTGTTCCACCGCTGGTAAATCTGCAAAGGAGGCAATGAGTTCGATCTCTTCTGGTGGTGTCAGGCCACTTTCCGGATGGTCATTGTTCTTTGCTAGGGGAGTGGAGGCCACATGACTCATCTCCTGGGGGAGAACACCCACTCCGGTGTCCACTGGTGGATCGGGTTTAGCAGATTTTAAGCCCTCTTTGGTTATTGCCTCCAACAGTAGGGGTTTAGGTGAAGGGTCTATAAAGGCTCTCGTTGGTGCTATCCCACAGCGAAACAAAAATGCTTTCCTTCGTAATATGATAGTGGGAATTTTTGTGGATTGGAACGCAAGCAGGACTCTCTGTGATTTATGATGATAGACAAGGGGGAGGACTGCACAGAGGTCAATTTGTGTTGCCTCCATATTTAAAAGCACCATTAGGAGTTCCTTGGCACCGCCCAGAGTTCTCCATCTTGGGTCCCCATTTTGTATAGTTAGGCACACTTTCCTTGGTGTTAAAATCAAGGATTGATGACCTAAATGAAGGTTAAGGTTGTATTTAAATTTGTCAGTACGTTTGTTATTTAAGGACAAACTCCTTGTCCCCTTCCTCTCTTCAAGAGACTTGACACTGGCTGACGCTGGAGAAGTAGTAACTAGCTTTTGTTGGAGGCTGTGCAGCTGGGACGAAAGATCATCTAGTCTTTTGAATATACAGTGCAAGGTTTTGATTATTAAATGGGACTGTTCAAATGTCATATGATTGGCCGTGCCAAGGACCAGTTCCTCCTTCTGAGGAGAGACTACACTCTTACTGTTGCCCACATTGCTTGTTATTTGAGGTATTATTCGCTCTTCATCTTTAAGTGCTGACACGCAATCAATCAGAGGGTTAAAACGGTTCTGAGTTTCTACCGTGTAGGAACAATCCAGTAGATTACTCCCTTCCTTAAAGTGACATGGTTCCACCCTTGTTTGCTTTGATCTCGGAAAGGGAATGGGGACTGTCTCCTCCGAATCTCTAAGACGTTTCCCATATCCCATATTTCAGATATCGAGTAGAGGGGGGATAGTATTTTAACGTCAACTAAATATTTCCTTCAAGCCTGCCAGCACTTGCAGTGGGGGTGTATTTCACTGCCTGTTCATATGAAAGTCGGCGTCTTCACCTTCACCCTCACAGTCCGGCAATTTAGTTCGACAAGGAGACTACCGGTAAGCAACACAGACCATTCCTTTGAAGTCCTACTCCCACCAGGACTAAGACTAATATAAAAAAAATTCTCCTTCGGAGCTTATCGCAGGGCCCACCGCGGGTCGTTCTCAGATAAAAGGGAAACTCCCGAAGGCCTCACCAGTAGTGTTGGTTTGACTTTCTTCCTCTGTTTGGCCAGCACTCTGTTCGGAGGTAGATAGTGGCTTCCCTCGACCTGCTCTGCTCCGCCGTACTCCAGTAAAACAATAAAACAATAAAAACAATAAAACAATAAACTAAAAGCAAAGGGAAGCGAGGAGGTGATAAAACAGCTGATAAGACGTTAAAACTGAGAGTTTAAAACCAGGAGGTGGCTAAAAACTACTTTAAAAACTACTTAAAAGCTTAACTAAAAGCAGAGGAGTCTGACTAGGCTGCTGTGTCCGTCGCCATCTTGGAGTGACCACAATCTAACTCAGAATAAGGCAGCTCTCAATTTGCAGAGTCTTTGGACTTAAGGACATTCCCCACTCCAGTGGCATGGGTTTGAGTCACCTTGCCAGTTGTGGTCTGACCAAGGCACAGTAGAGTGGTACCGTGGTACCTCCGGTTACAGACGCATCAGGTTACAGACTCCGCTAACCCAGAAATAGTACCACAGGTTAAGAACTTTGCTTCAGGATGAGAACAGAAATCGCTTGGTGGCAGCGGCGGGAGGCCCCATTAGCTAAAGAGCTACCTCAGGTTAAGAACAGTTTCTGATTAAGAGCGGACCTCTAGAATGAATTAAGTTCTTAGCCCGAGGTATCACTATACTATGACTTCCCTTGATTGTATCATGATGCAAACCGGGGCAAAAAAAATATAAATTCCATATATATGCTCATGGAATAAGAATTGGAGGTGACAGACCAGGTATGTGACCTTGGAGTCATAATGGATTGCTCGATGAAGATATTGAGTCAGTGTGAAGCAGCCATAGAAAAGGCAAATTCCGTGCTAGGGATCATAAGGAAAGGAAATGAAGTTAAAATGGCCGATATTATAATGCTGTTATGAAGTGACCAGAGGGGTCTGGTTGGTGGGTGGCTGTGGTTAGACGATGAAGCATTGGGACCCTATAGGAAGGAATGTGCTTGAATGAAGCAAAGGAACCACACCAATTCTAGCTCTGGCATGGAAACAAATCATTTTTCTTTGCTTGTGCTCATACTTGTGGAATTTGGTGGAAAAGATGCATTGCCCTGTAATTACTGAAATGACAGTAATTAGCAAGGTCACTTTGGGAAGCTGCATTAAACTAGTGCCTCATTTATTACCACTTTTTACACAAATATCAAAAACAGCGTAACCATGATGTGCCTATAATTCAGTCAGGGAGTATCATGGCAACAGACAAGAACAACTTTGTCAGCCCAGACTTTGATTGTAGGTCCTTCCACCCAAAAGCCCATGTTGGAATTGGTGCACTAGTGAAGAACTTCTAGAGTGAAGCTTTGTATAACTTGTGTCAGAAGACGAAAATTGCTGCTGGTGGTGACAGTGAGTGCAGAAGGACATCATGCAAGTGTGGGGCTGTGGCTTGGAGCAGGATTTATCAGTGCTTCAGTTGATCTTGCTGCTGCTGCTGTTTCTGCAATATTCTATAAGCCACCATCTGAGCTCAGAAGGTTCTGCAGATGAGATCATAATTGCTGAATTTGTATCCATTAGCCTTGTTAATTCTGCTTTAAGTGACTATAGAAAACATTCCCATTCTCCTCTTCTGGGATAGTAAGTAATACCATTTTTATATATTTATGCTGTCATTGATCACATGAAAACCCTCTTCTTCGCCACAAAGATTGCTAGTTACAATCAGCTGCTTGGACTGACTTTTCTGTCATTGTCCCCTTCTCCTCTTAAGGGGAACATTCTCAGTGATGTCTCTGCTAGTCTCTTTTGATTTTTTTAAAGCTGATATATGGGCAGCAGCTAGAAAATCGTTCCTCTGGGCAGTGCTGGCCCAATACATTTTGCTGCCTGAGGGTAAAGGGTAAGGTGATCCAATCACCATTTTCCACATATAGAAAATGCTGCTCCTGTCACAGCCTTAACTGGGTGACTTAGTCATTGTAACTGTCTTTAAATTTCATGCTGTCTGTGTTAAGCAAAAAACGCATTGTATCTGGGAACCCTGATAGCCAAGTCCTATTTAATGAAAATAAGTTGTGTAGTTGTAAGTAAGCAGGAATATAATTGCAGCCTGAGTGGACTTCACAGAAGGGCAGGGAATAAATTATGACTTTCTCTTGAGCCATTGTTCAGCACTAGAAATTCCTGATGTCTCTGCTAGTTATATTTTCATGAATATGATTTGTCGGCAGCAGCTAGAAAATCATTCCTATGGGCTTTGCTGGCCCCATACATTTTGCTGCCTGAGGGTGAATGACAGAGTGATCCAGGGATCATTTTCTGCATATGCATATGCTGCCTGCGTAAAGCTCAAAATTGTGTTGTATCGTAACAACTATCCCATAGGATAGGAAAAGAGGTGATTTACTTAGATGTAGAAATCATAACCCAATTTACTTAGACGTAGAAATTATAACGCAGGCTGCTTCTCTGTTGTGAGAATAAAAGATTGTATGACCATCTCATTGACAGCATGATTCCTAAAAACTACCAACATGTCCTTGCATTTGTTTTTGCCATTAATGAGGTCAACAAAAATCCTGAATTGTTACCCAACACCTCGCTGACAGCAAAGGTTCTTGATAATTATTTTAATGCCGTGAGAACTTCTGGGGTTACTCAGGATCTACTCTTCCTAGGAAAAGTGCACTACCCCAATTACAACTGTGTCAGGAGAAAGAAAGTGCTGGCTGTCATTGGATGTCTCACATCCCAAAACTCCATTCAGACGTCCAACATCTTAAATACCTACAAGATTCCACAGGTATGTGTAGAAGTAGGCAGATACAGCAAGGAGGAGGGATATAAAGAGCAACCCATCCTCTCCTGTATGCTTCATCCACCAGTCTCAAAGCAGGTTTTGCCAAGTCTATTTTGATCTGCATAGGCTGCATTACTGTCTTAATCTACATGAAGCCATTGGGAGCAGTCATTAAGAGTGTTGGGTCAAAGCATTATAAATATGCAGACGATAAGTAGCTCTGTTTCTTTATAACATCTGAGTCAGAAGAGGCAGAGTATGGTCTGGACGGATGTCTGGATGCAGTCATGGATTGGATGAGAGTTAAGAAACTGAGTCTGAATCCTGGGAAAGTGGACAGACTGTGGGTGGTTGTGCCTGAGAGGCTGGTCATTTGCCTGCCTGGTTGGGTTTGCCTACCTTCTGAAAGAACAGGGTTCTAGCCTGATGGCATTCCTGGATCCATCTGGATCCATCTTTCTGAGTGACTTTTCCCAGCTGTGGCTGGTTTCTTAGCTACAGATGTTCCTGGTCACCGGTAGCCTGACTGCAGAGACTCATGTACTAGTAACCCCAAGATTTGACTGTTGCAATGATTTCTGTGTGGTGTTAGCCTTTCAAATTGTCTTGATGCTTCTGCTGGAGTGAAATATTGTGGCTTAACACTTGATTGGGAAGAACTATTGCCAGCATGTAGGAGGATGATGAACAACATAAATCAGATAGCATGATAAATAGTTCACTCTAATCCAGAAGCTGGCGTTTAAGCCATACTTACAAGAGAACAACAAATTAATTTTAATGTTTATCGCAGACTACTATCATTGAAGGTGATGCACAGTTTACGTTAACCAAAAAGTTTTGTATTGTGAAGGGCATCCTCTATTCTCCTTTTTCACCATATGCATAATCCACTGGCCATTCAATTCCAAAGGAGTCTTTGTGCTGCGGGACTTGTGCCATTCTTTTATTATTATTGAATTTTCCCGCAAGTACTATTTGCCCCCTAAGATCTTCCAGCATCTCATTATTAAGATCTTGGCTGCTGGAACTCTAAGAGTGTTCTCTCTTTCCCATTAGCTCAGCTACAGCTCCTTTGATCCAGTGCTGAGTGAGAAAACTCACTTCTCTTCTATGTACCGTTTGGCCCCAAATGAAGATCCTCAGTATGATGGCATTGTTCAGCTACTCATGTATTTTGGATGGAACTGGATTGGCCTCCTTGTTTCCAATGATGACAGTGGAGAAACTTTCCTTCGATACCTGAGACCAAAGCTTTTGCAGAACAATCTTTGCTCAGCTTGGACAGTAGTGATTCCACCAGTGACGCAGCTATTGCCAGATGAGATAATCCAACAAAGATTGATACCAGTCCTGAAAACTCTTGTATTGCCAGGAATCAATGTGATTTTGGTCTATGGAGACAATCAGTCTCTGGAAGGTTTGCGGTTGATTTTATATTCCAACGAAATCTTTTTAATGAACCCTCTAGAAAGGGTGTGGATCACTACAGCTCAGTGGGATTTCATGGCTGTTAAGACTGAGGATAAAATAATTAAAAAATCATTCAACGGCTCACTGTCATTCACCCTCCACACCATGGAGGTGCCAGGATTTCAGGACTTTCTGGAGACCATCAATCCTCTCCAGTCTACATTTTATTTTCTAAAGGAGTTCTGGTGCACTGCTTTTTTCTGTTCACTCCCAAGATATTTTCCAAACAGAGGGAACTGCACGGGAGAGGAGAGGCTGGAGAGTCTCCCCAGAGCTGTGTTTGAAATGCGAATGTCTGGCCAGAGCTACAGTATCTACAATGCTGTGTATGCTGTAGCCCATGCTCTTCATGCCATGTATTCCTCAAGAGCCAAGCATAAAGCAAGGGGAATCCTTGAAGTCGGGGCCTGGCAGGTAGCTACAGCTTCTTCAATTAAATCAGAAGACATAATAAAGTAACACAGAAACACAGTTTTCTGTTATTATTGTTTCATGTTTCATACGGCATCCACAACGTTTCCTGGTGCTTACCCATGTCAGTACTGCCACTGAGCAGAGGAAGACCTACAGCTCAGACACAAATCACACCAGATGTGCCAATTGGTGAGGGAGATGGGTGTGGGGTGTGGATGATGCATGTGTGACATCACGTCATGAGGTCAGGTTGGGAGGAGCCAGGTGGTGACTGTTGGGATATGAGTACTACGCAGCTGCAAACTAGCAGCTTGATGTTTACATCACATGGTGGAGCTGACCGTGAGACTGGAAGCTCCAGTGAATTCACAGGGATTTGTTCTTTGTGTAATATGAGACCTTCCTGTTGTTTTTGTGAAGGAAGTCTTTTGCATCCACAACGTTTCCTGGTGCTTACCCATGTTAGTACTGCCACTGAGCAGAGGAAGACCTACAGTTCAGACACAAATCACACCAGATGTGCCAATTGGTGAGGGAGACGGGTGTGGGGTGTGGATGATGCATATGTGACATCACAGCATGAGGTCAGGTTGTTGAGTGGAGCCAGGTGGTGACAGTGCGGCTTCAATGGTTGACTTGCCTCTCCTCTCTGGGGCTTGGCCTCCTCTTCTTCTTCATTCTGCTGCTGCCACCATTGGTCAGGGGCTGCTTTCCACCTCCTTCCCATCCAGGGCAGGAGAAGGAGGAAGAAGAGCTGGCATCCACTTCCGCCCAATTTTGGCTCCCACACCCAAAATTATTTTGGCCCCAAAATGAGGTGGGTTCCTAGGATTGTCACCCCTGGATAACATGCTTCACATGCTTTGGATCCCAGCCTGTTACTGTATGACCTGGCACATAGTTCTGCCCTGAAGTCCAGAGATCTGCTGCTGAGCTGCAGAGATCAATTGGAAGCTTCTAGTATTGGTTCCAATACTTTGGCCACCTCATGAGACGAGAAGACTTCTTGGAAAAGACCGTGATGTTGCGAAAGATTGAGGGCACAAGGAGAAGGAGATGACAGAGGACGAGATGTTTGGACAGTCTTCTTGAAGCTACCAACATGAGTCGCCCCTGGATAACATGCTTCACATGCTTTGGATCCCAGCCTGTTACTCTATTCTCCAGTGAAAGCAGGGGTCTTTGGGAGCATGACCTGGCACATATTTCTGCCCTGAAGTCCAGAGATCTGCTGCTGAGCTGCAGAGACCAATTGGAAGCTTCTAGTATTGCCTCCAATACTTTGACCACCTCAAGAGAAGAGAAGACTCCTTGGAAAAGACCCTGATGTTGGGAAAGATTGAGGGCAGAAGCAGAAGGGGACAACAGAGGACGAGATGGTTGGACAATGTTCTCGAAGCTACCAGCATGCGTTTGACCTAACTGTAGGAGGCAGTGGAAGCCAGGAGTGCCTGGTGTGCTCTGGTCCATGGGGTCATGAAGAGTCGGAGAGAACTAAACAACTAAACAACAACAAGAAGAAGTATTGGCTATATGCCATTCTTGGACTACTTATTTTATGCATCTTCTAAATCTCTTTTGATGGAGGAGATTTGAATATCTGGCAAAGGCAGACCATTGCAGATTCATGTTTGGTAGCCATGATATTGTGGTAAAGAGGTTTTGAAAGGGTCCTCCTATTGGCTTTGTTATACCCACAACTCCTGGTTCAGCTGACACCAGAGCTGAAGATGTGGGAGCCCAAAAGGGTGTGTTTGGGCCTGTGTGTCAGACACACTTCCGAGCATCATAAATCATGTGAGGGAATGATGATTGCAAATGATGACTATGCTGCTAGTAAGTTGTTTCTCTGTCCCCACTAGCACCCTCAGGCCTGAGCTTTAATTCTCCCTGGGACTAGACATGCCTTTGGTCTGATACTGCAGGGCTCCTCTTCTTTTCTTAGAAAACAATAACACCACTTTCAAATGCTTCAGAAACACATACCTGAGGAATGCAGTTGTTTGACACAACTTGGGCTCATTTGAGAGAAAAAAACATTAACCCATTTTCCATTCTCTGCTTAATATTTCTCTTTGATTCTAGCTTCACCCTTTTCTGAGAAACGTCCACTTTAACAATAGTGCTGGGGAAGAAATCTATTTTGACGTGAATGGGGGCTTGGCAGCTGGATATGATCTCATCAGCTTGGTAACTTTCCCCAACGAGTCTTTCCAGAGAGCCCAAGTTGGATGGGTGGACCCCCTGAGTGCTTCAGGGAAGGAGCTCACTATGAATGGCAGTGCTGTTGTGTGGAATCACAAGTTTCATCAGGTGAGAACGATCTCCACCTTCTCCTTCTTTACATTCACTGATATCTATTTTGTGAGAATAGCCTGGAGACTCACAAGATGGCGGAGGTAAATTTATTAACATATCCAGACCTCTTCCTCACCCCTGAAGCAGGAGGATTCAGCAGTCCTCTCACCGGAGAAATGACCCAACCAGCAGATGCTCAATATTAAATGTGGTACCATTGGAATGCAAACAGTTCCCCACTGCACATCCACTGCTCTCTCAAAGGCTCCTTGGCTTGCTCAGACTTTTGCTACGAAATATTTCACAGCACCCCACTGCCTCCCATGGTTTCCAGGGGGTTGCACCCAGTGGTGAGCACACCTGAAACCAGAAGTTCAAGCATTTCTATTGGGTCTTTGAGACTCTTCCCAGGCCACCACCCTCCCAGCCACACCTTCTACTGGCCCTGCCTTGTGTCCTTGCTCTATGATAATGCCTCTTGCTTCCTTGGATATTGGATAAGGGTAGAGAAGTTGGGGTGTTTTGAAACTAGGTTGCTTTGGAGGAAAGGCAGTACATGGGCTGACAACCGCTACATTAAGACCTTGGCATATATTCCACAATGCACCCAAGTGCTGACTCCTGAGAATGTGCTTTGTTAGAGTGCCAAAAAGATGATAGTAAGACTTAGACTAGTGTTAAAAAAGAAGTTCCATTTTCATTCTGAATGCCTTTTCTTCTGGTTCCTATTAGACCCCGCCCAGTTCCTCCTGTGTGGAGCACTGCTATCCTGGACAAAGCATGTTTCCCAAGCAGGGGGAGCAAATCTGTTGCTATGACTGTGTTCCATGTCCAAGTGGGAGGATTTCAATCCAGAAGGGTAAGTGAAGAAAAATAGAGCTATGTGGCAAAAAAGAAAAGAAACGTTTTTGGGTTTTGAAGCTTTGCTTCAAAAACTAGCACAAAGCTTAAGGGTTCCCATGGGCAGAAAAAGAAAAACACATTTGAATCATTCTGGTACATGTCCATTACGTTTGTTAGCAGAGCAGAATGTATAGACAAACTCCAGCCCTCCAGATGTTTGGGACTACAATTCCCATCATCCCTGACCACTGGTCCTATTAGCTAGGGATGATGGGAATTGTAGTTCCAAACATCTGAAGGGCCGGAGTTTGCCTATGCCTGATGTAAATGATCTCCATAACCAGCCAATGAGCTGTTCTCTGCACTTTGCTGCGAAAAGAGAAGACTGGAGTATAGAACTTGAATTGGGATTGGGTTTGGTACAAGTAAGTTAATAAAATTTAGAAGTTAAAAATCTTTTAATAACATTTATTATTATTATTATTAGTTCTGTGTTGTGCAAAAAACAAGAAAAAATAAAAAAGGTTAAAGACAAAGACGAATATTGGATTGGTTTTTGCCAATCCTCTTTGACATATAAAGCCCTGAGAGAACAACTGTTGCACATGCTGAAGACTCAACAAACTGGATTCCATTACTTTCAGATGCAGACCAATGTGAGGACTGCCCAGAAGATCAGTATCCAAACAACAGCCGGGACAAATGTATTCCCAAAAGAATCAGCTACCTATCCTATGAGGAGCCCTTGGGAAGAGTTCTGGTTTCCCTGGCTCTTTGCCTTTCGGTTTTCACAATTGCAGTGATGGCGGCCTTCATTCTGCACTGCAATACTCCTATTGTCAAATCCAACAACTGGAACATCACTTGCACCCTCCTCATCTCCCTGTTGCTCTGTTTTCTCTGCTCCTTCTTATTTATCGGCATGCCCGGGAAGGTGACCTGCCTTGTGAGGCAAACAACATTTGGCATCGTCTTTTCCATGGCTGTATCTTGCGTGTTGGCCAAAACAATCATTGTGGTTCTGGCCTTCATGGCCACAAAGCCAGGGAACAAGATGAGGAAATGGGTTGGAAAGAAGCTGGCCATTTCAGTCGTCATTCTCTGTTCTCTCATTCAAACGGTCATTAGTGTAGTGTGGCTGAGCACCTTTCCTCCTTTCCCAGAACTGGACACACGTTCTCAGGTTGGTCAGATAATAGTGAAATGCAGCGAAGGCTCCGATGTCATGTTCTATATTGTTCTGGGTTACATGGGTCTCCTAGCCATCACCAGCTTCACTGTGGCCTTCCTAGCAAGGAAGCTGCCTGATACCTTCAACGAAGCCAAGCTCATCACCTTCAGCATGTTGGTGTTTTGCAGTGTTTGGGTGTCCTTTGTGCCCACCTACCTGAGCACCAAAGGGAAATACATGGTGGCCGTGGAGGTCTTCTCCATCTTGATTTCTAGTGCTAGCTTGTTGGGCTTCATTTTTTCTCCTAAGTTATACATACTTTTCCTAAGGCCTGACCTAAATACCAGAGAGCACTTAGTAAGGAAGACAAACAGTGCTTGAGGCGGGAACTTGACCTCCTCCTGAGAAGGAGTGAATTGGGAAACATGATGTCCCAATGTAAGGAGATACTGGCTAATCATGGTAGATGTTGAGATTCCTGCTCCATGTCTGCAGTCATGGGATTGTTGTCTATCACATGACAGTATATGTTTTCATTCCACAGTGTGGGAAGTGATGGAGACAGGATATTTGTGTTACTGTGTTCCGTGATGTGGGACTATTGTCCTTTGTTATTTCTCTCTTTGCTGTCTGATGAGAAAGACGAAGGAGCTAAGTCAGAATGCTCCGAGTGTATTATATATAAATAAACGTAGATTAGCCAAAATGCTGTGCTACTGAGTTCTGGTATGCAAACTGCGAATACTCTGCGGATCCCTAAGCGTGCTAATGCCTTCTGGTATCAGTCGCTGTGATGTTTGGGATGAAGAAAGCTTTTGAAGCTCCTGAACAACCGACCAGGAGGGAGGGAACATGCCAGTTGGGCATATGTCTCTGGCAGGGTCCTACACGAGAGTAGGATGCTCCTAACAGTTAGAAGTCTTCCTAAACTGGCTCCTTTCCTTTCACCCAAGGTTGTTGGTGGCTTAGTTGATGTGCAATGAAAGCAGAAGACCAGTGTCAACATGGACTCCTTATTTATGTTACACCTTCAATACTCTAGAGCAGGCATAGGCAAACTCAGCCCTCCAGATGTTTTGGGACTACAATTCCCATCATCCCTGACCACTGTTCGTGTTAGCCAGGGATCATTTCAATTGTAGTCCCAAAACATTTGGAGGGCCGAGTTTGCCTATGCCTGCTCTAGAGACCTTTATAGCTTTACATCTGCATTCATGATTTATGAGTAGTTCATCTGTTTGTTAAGGACATTTGCATGCCTTTTTCACAACTAAATGACTTAGGACAAGAAATGTCATCAAAAGACAAAGTACGATGTTATAAATGAAAGTGTGCAATAAACATCAAAACATCAACAACACCATGAGAGTTCTTTTTCTTTTCTCACATTTTCCCTTTGAAAATCTTTTAATAAAAAATGGAGAAAGGAAGGCACATCTGATAAAGGAATGCCAGAAGAGGTGTAGAGGGAAGTATGGCTCCTGAGGGAGGCAATTCCAAAACCTTGGTGTAGCCACTGAAAATGCTTATCTTGCATTTGCATCCAAGTAGATTTGAGGGAGCCATTTTACACACAAGAAACTGGTGTGAAGTAAGCCAGTGTAAGTTAAGTCTCCCAACCACAAGGAATAGGGTTAGGATCCAGTTTAAGTCCCCTGTCTCTGGTCACTCCTGGAGCTCCTCCCCTCTGGCTGCTTCTCAGAGCTGGCATATCACACGGGGCTGAACGTCTGAAGCTGCAGGCTCCCCTCCTGCTGACCCACTCTCCAGAATCTACTATCAGCTAGCCAAGGGAGGAGGCTGGAAGCAGAAACCATGGAGAGGCCATGGGATGCTCCCTTGCAGCCATAGCTGCTGTTGTTGCTCAGGATAAGCACTGACTTCCCCTTCTCCCTGAGCTCCTCAGCTGGGGTTCTGGTGGGGGAAATAGGGACATTCCAGGATCAAATCAGAAGCCAGGATGGCTTTTGTAATTCTGCGACTGACCCTGGAACATCAGGGCACTTGGACTCCTAGAGGCAGAATGGGGAAGTGACTAGACTGGATATTGAGGTGAAAGAAGAAGTATAAATTCCTCTGTCACACCCTAAAGCTGCCTAACTTGCTTCAGGATTACTTTGTAAGGTCCTAGACTAGTTTTCTATGGACCTTTCCTTTTTTTTGGCATCTTTCTTCCCACAACTCACAGGCCACTCGTGATCTATTCAGAAAGTTAGGCCCCTTATCCAGCATACATCATGTTTGCATTAGAGTTAATTGAGACCTACCACTCCCTCAGTGGAAATCAGGTCCTAACTAGTATGTTCAGATCCCTGAAATATGTTTTCTTTAGTTGTGTAGGGACTTACACCCTTGGGAAAGGTGATTATGAGCCCCATAATAATCAAAACAGTCATTAATTAACGTTGCCATACGCATTGTAGTCCAGTTGGATATTCACATGAGAAGGTCTTTATGTACGAATGTGGCCATCTTCAATGCCCACCCTTATAGAGTAATTTCTCATGTGAAATAGAATAAACCAGGAACCTTGGTGCATCATCTTCTCAAGGTAGTCACACTTGGAAGCCGCCTGAGTAGATTTTCCTGGTGCACTCATATGTTCGATAGTGTCCATATGTCCCTTTTTGTAGATTTTTAAAAGTGTGGCATTTTTCAAACTACAAATTATTGCAAATTCACATTCAATAATGTTCATATAGTGGCAAGTAGGTACTGTAATCCAAAAGGACACTATATGGCAAATACAAGGAATATAGTAAGCTGTCCTACTGAGTCATGCCATTAGTCCATCTAGAATGAGTGAATACTATCCATTCTGGCCAACAGTGGCTCTTCAAGGTTTCAGATGGGAGACTTTCCCAACCCCCCTGAAGATGCCAAGGATTGAACCTGGCATGTTATTAGGGATGGAGGATAAATTCAATTCAATTCGCATTTAAAGGTGAGCCTACCTAATTCATACTTTCTCTAAACTCTGTGAAAACTAAAACACTGCCATCCTTCGACATTTGCACTTCTAAACATGGTGCAATGCAGTTTTGCAACTAAGTAAAATGTACAAAAATGTAACGTATATACAAGAGTAATGTGTACATATCTATATGTGTATATATGTATATATTAGTGAAAATACAAGATGCATTATATCAGGAACATTTTTATTTTGCAAAAATGTGTCCAGTTAGCAAAATTGCATGCAAAAGTGTGATTATTGGGAGATTTGCACTAAAATGCTGGTGGGTACTCATGGGGACTTTGGGGGAAATTTCAGATTAAAAAAGAGAAAGAAATAGAAACCACAATTGACAGATTTGCTGATCCCTCGGTCTTCTGAATGCAAACCATGTGCCCTGTTACTGATGAATGTTCCATCCCTACTGCAGACTCTGGGACCTGTTTTCTAAACTTTTTTCTCCTCTCCTCTAGCTTCGCCCATTTCTGAGAAATGTCCGCTTTAACAATAGTGCTGGGGAAGAAATATTTTTTGATGAGAATGGGGATGTAGCAGCTGGATATGATATTGTCAACTGGGTCATGTTCCACAATAAATCCTTCCGCAGACTCCTTGTTGGAAGGATGAACCCGAAGCATCCTGGAGGCAAAAGGTTCATAATCAATGGAAGAAACATTGTGTGGAATCACAAGTTTAAGCAGGTAAAGCATCATTTTTATGGCTAAAGAATAAATAACTACATAAATGATATGGATTGACTATAAACAGAAACGCTGCAAATGTTCCCAGTTCTTTACCCTTTCCTCTGCTATTACTAGTACTGCTATTACTAGTACTAGCAGCAGAGCTTACAACCACTGGTATCAAACAAGACCCCTATTCTCTCCATATCTGTGGGATGGGAGTGAAATTGCATCTTCTTGCCTTTCCCACTGTGTGTTGCTTGTACCAAATGAGACCTGAAATCATCTGGGAATTGAAATAACATTTGACTAGAGTGCATGGGCCTAATATTACATTGATATACAGTGGTACCTGGGGTTAAGTACTTAATTCATTCTGGAGGTCCGTTCTTAACTTGAAACTGTTCTTAACCTGAAGCACCACTTTAGCTAAGGGGGCCTCCTGCTGCCGCCGCCGTGCCACCAGAGCACAATTTCCGTCCTCATCCTGAAGCAAAGTTCTTAACCCAAAGTACTATTTCTGGGTTAGCGGAGTCTGTAACCTGAAGCGTATGTAACATGAAGCACCACTGTACTGCCAGTGGTATAGGAATTGACAGTATAATGCTTTCTGCACACAGAGAACCTACTACTTGTGTGTCTTCCTCTTGCTTCAGACATAGCCAAAGGAAGCTTCATTCATTCATTCATTCATTCATTCATTCATTCATTCATTCATTCATAATCTCTCTTGCAAGTCTGAGCTCATTCTGAGCTTGGCCCACCTGATAGTAACACTGTAACTGGTGGCTACTTGAAGGAGTGTGGGATGCTATCCCAATTATGTTTATGAGGATGGAGTAATCAACCCACACTAATCCTCATGAAAATAACTGGGATGGCATCCCACACTCCTTCAAACACTACATTCTATACAGAAGGGATGTGGAGAAAACCAGGTTATTTCCACCATAACCATTATAACTTGTGGTTACCATTAGAAGACACCTCGTGCCAAATGTGTTGAAAGCTGCCACCCTGGATACAGCAGAATCGTCCAGCAGGGGCAACAAGTATGTTGCTACGGTTGCGCTCAGTGTCCTGAAGGAAGGATTTCTGTTCATATTGGTAAGGATGTGAATATTGAAGCTATGTTTCGTGCGGGGAGGGAGCAGGCAGGGAATGGCAAATGCTCTGCATTTCAGCCTACACTAATTCCCACATTCTTTCCTCTATAATTGGGGAGGGGAACCCGTAGACCTCTAGAGATATTGCTCAACTACAGTGACATCATCCTTGGCTGGGGCTAAAATGAGTTTTAGTCCAATGACATCTGGAGGACCAAAGCTTCCACACTCCTGCTCCAGGATAGATATTCATCTTGGATTGGTGTAGGCCACAAAAAGATTGTAGGCTATATTACGTATGTTGCCAAGAAGTGGTGCTGCTGCTTGCCCCATGGCACATTATTTAAGCGGCAGGGTCCTCTCTGGCCTTGAGGGCCCCCCACTCAGGATCCCCATGAAATCCAACAACCATAATGAGAAGGGTCTGAAACCAAAATAATATAGGAGCAACACCTGGAGTATTTCACCATAAATACCTTTATGCCCTTGATGCTGTTTCACTGTGATCACAGCAGACATGCAGAAAGGCATACTGAACCTTGACAACGACAGTAAATCTTGCTTCATTCTGGAATGGCAGATTTCTTTGGGAATCCGTTGTATTGGAATGAGATGATTTAAAACACAGATTGCAAATATGAGTTTATCTTATCCCTAATGGAAATATTGAAGGAGCTCAGTTCAGCTACCTTATATTCAGTTTTATCACATGATTCTTCAGTGATGCTGAACAACGTTTGACCATTGAAGGTCAATGGCATGTTATGAGTGGCACAATGAAGAGTAAAATATCTCAGATAAAGCTGAAAAATATTTGCGTATTAGATAATATTTGGAACGTTAAAACATTAATTTCAGATGCGGACCAATGTGAGAAGTGCCCAGAAGATCAATATCCAAATGAAGAAAAGAATCTATGCATCCCCAGAACTGTCACCTTCTTATCCTATGGAGAACCTTTGGGGGCAGTTTTGGCATCTTTTGCCCTTTTCTTTTCCATTATCACGGTTGTGGTGATGGGGAGCTTCATTCAGCACCACAACACACCCATTGTCAAAGCCAACAACTGGAGCATCACATGTATCCTGCTCTCCTCTCTGCTTCTTTCCTTTCTGTGCTCCTTCCTCTTCATTGGCCAACCTCAGAAAGTGACCTGCCTTCTCCGGCAAACAGTTTTTGGAACCATATTTTCCATTGCAGTTTCTTGTGTGTTGGGCAAGACCATCACTGTGGTTCTAGCATTTATTGCTACTAAGCCTGGAAACAAGATGAGGAAATGGGTCGGGAAGAGACTGGCAATGTCAGTCATCATTCTCTGTTCCCTTATTCAAATTGGCCTCTGTGTTGCATGGCTGGTAACCTCTCCTCCATTCCTTGAGTTGGACACACACTCCCAGATGGGACAAATAATAGTGCGATGCAACGAAGGCTCAGATACGATGTTTTACATTGTCCTGAGCTACATGGGTCTTTTGGCCATCATCAGCTTCACTGTGGCTTACTTGGCCAGGAAGTTACCTGATGCTTTCAATGAAGCCAAGTTGATTACCTTCAGCATGTTGGTCTTCTGCAGTGTTTGGGTGTCTTTTGTTCCATCCTACCTGAGCACCAAAGGGAAATACATGGTGGCTGTGGAGATCTTCTCCATCTTAGTCTCTAGTTCTGGTTTATTAGGTTGTATCTTCCTTCCCAAGTGCTATATTATTTTAATGAGACCTGATCTGAACACCAGAGAACAGATAGGAAAGAAAAAAAAAAGATGATGCTTAAACTTTCAGATTTTTTTTATTTCTTGAAGGAAATAAAATGCCACGAGGAAAAAATGGGAAAGGCAGCGAATGAAGCAGATTTATTTCCTCAGGTTTTCTAATGTGTTTTAAACTCAGTGGTCATCTCACATGATAACTACAATATATATACATACATACATGCATACATACATACATAAATACACATATATACATAAAAAATATAAGCCATCCAACCATAAAAATGAATGTATCTATTTTATTAAAGTATGCTTTATTAAAATTTGTTGTTATGAAAATGGTCTATTTAAAATAAAAAAGGCTACAGTTTGGTATTCTTTCTTTAAACGTTTTCAAACAATTAGATCACAAAAGGACCTTTTATATAATCTCCCCCCCCCCCCATTTTCATCCAGAGGAAATATTGGGTTGTCTACTGGGAAGGTAGAAGTTATTTTACTGTGCTCCAGGAGATGGGTACTTATCACTGGCCATCCATGGGGATTAAGCGGGGAAAGGTTTGAATTTGGAAAAGGTCTCTATTTGGACCCCTGCCTGAAGGGATAGAACTAAGTTAGTTCTTGGTATGAGCTTTCGTGTGCATGCACACTTCTTCAGATACTGGAAGGAATTTTTTTATTTTGACTATTGCAGACCAACATGGCTACCTATCTGTAACTGTGAAGGGATAGAAGCTTATTTTGTGTATTTGAAAAGGCTACTTTGGATGTGACTGGAGTCTGCAACAATGATGACTTTATGGAGTGCTTCCAGGCACAGAGGCAATTTTCTTAAAGTGAAAGGACCAGGTCTTCCATTGCAGTAGCTGAAATAACGCAAAGTGCCTTGAGGGACAGAGAGCTTTAGGTCTTGACAGATAGCTCACCTCACCTCATGTCATGGGTTAACCAATCCTGCAAGATGTGGATCTTGAGGGAAGTTCAGCTGAAATAAGGGGAAGTGAAGGGAAGGGAAGGGAAGGAAAGGAAAGGAAAGGAAAGGAAAGGGGGGTTCATCCCCTCCCAGTCCAGTTTCAATAGATGGTACACAGCAGGCAAACAAGGTCAGGGTTGCTGTTGCTTTTTTCAGCTCACTGCTTCTCAGTCAAACCTGCATCGAAGGATTGGTATGGGGATCATATTGGGAGGAAAATAGCACTTTAAGTTCCATGGAGGGACAGTGGAAAACTAAGGTACCAATATCCATATATGCAAATAAAATAACAATTTTATTTTATTTTATTTTATTTATTTTATTTTATTTTACTGATATGTTATAGGGGTGCCGGTCACCCAGCAACCTTTGTAAAAAGTTACTCCCAGAAGTTGATATTAGTAGTAATCTGTTCAGAGACCTTTGCACTTTGATTCTCACAAGGCTTATTAAACCCTTTCATTTCTGCATGAAGAGCAGACTTTGGCTGTGTTGGGAGCCTTTAAGACCATTTCCTCTGATTGTGCAGGGACCTGAGAACTTCAAGAAATGTGATTATCTGAAATGTAATTATCAAAATTACTGTGATTGTGCTCAGCTTATTCTAGATGTGCTGTCACTAGCTGGAGGCCCTGCAGAGAATAGCTAACAGCTGGATTCAATGGAATACTTTCTGCTGAGTTATAGTTAGCGAATAAAGACTCTATCAAATTAATATATGTGAGAAAAATAGGGGCCATGAGAGTGATGGATAGTTGTGTCAGATGGAGCTCTGATGAGTAATCAAACCCAAACCTCAGTTTGGAACCTTTATAGTTAAAGGATAGGTAAAAATTTCTCTGTCCTTTCTGAGTAATACCTGGTGGATTTGGACTGGCGCTGTGTTTTCATGAAAATTAAATGCACATATTTCTCTTACAGAAGATTGTGGGGATCTAAATTACATTAACATTTCATTGCAGGATATTCTCTAAACACTATCAGCACATCATTGCCTTTGTATTTGCCATTCATGAAATCAACAGAGATGACAACTTGCTCCCCAACATTACTCTGGGCTCAAACATACAGGAGAATGCTTTTATTCCAGAAAGAGTGGTTTGGTCTATTTTTCATCTACTCTTCACAGGAGAGGGGAATCCCCTCAATTCCAACTGTGCCAGGGAGAAGAAGCTCATGGGCATCATTGGTGATCTGACCTCTCAGAGCACCATCCAGTTGGCCAACATCTTGAATACTTACAAGTTTCCACAGGTGTGAGTCTCCATATTCTGGAGCTGACTATGTGGTGCAGTCTTCCATTGTCTCTCAATACAGAAGGATACGAACAAAAAACATGTGTCCCTATCACAACTTGTAATATTCAGAGAGTCTACTTGGGCAACTGAGTAGGGTCCCATAAACAGCCCATCATTCCTTTAAATGCAAGAGTATCAAAACTCTCCCTTTCCCACCTTCTCCCAAGCTGAGCTTTACCCCAGCCAAAGTCATTGTTTTCCATCTCTCTTTTTTGACTGCATTTAGGGTAGTTCTCCTAAAATTATAACATTTGGCCTATAATATTAGTTGGCGATTCAATTAGATGAAGTACAAACTATATAATTATGGTTTTGGAAAAAGGAAACAACAATAAGAGACATAAAATAGAACCAATATTTTAGTAAGGTTTCTACCTTTCTGATTGTGAATGCAAATAAATAACATGAATATGAGGGATGGCTTTAATAAATAATTGAGTTATGCAATGATTGGATGCAGAGGTTTGAGAGGGCTAGACTTTTTACATATATAATAATCAACTTCCCAATATTTCTGTGTTTTCCCCCCCTTTTACCTGACTTATGTTTCTATTGACCGCGTATTGAGTGATAAAACTCAGTTCCCTTCTCTCTTTCGAATGGTTCCAACTGAAAACAAACCGTTTGATGGCATAGCTCAGGTTTCTTGGGCTCTATACAGTCAGGAGAGGTTGAAGGGAATGAGACACTGCTTCCCCCTCCCTCCCTCCTGCCCTCCCTTTCCCTGACTATGACACACCTACTTCCTTACTAACCTCTCTTTACTGTTCATCTGAGGCCTAAATAAAATGATGAAGATTTTGGGGAGGAAGATGCAACCCAGTAAGCCAGCAGTAGAGGCCAAGATGGAGAAGATCTCCACAGCCACCATGTATTTCCCTTTGGTGCTCAGATAAGTGGGGACAAAGGACAGCCAAACACTGCAGAAGACCAGCATGCTGAAGGTAATCAACTTGGCTTCATTGAAAGTATCAGGCAACTTCCTGGCAAAGAAAGCCACAGAGAAGCTCACAATGGCCAAAAGACCCATGTAGCCGAGAATAAGGTGGAACATGATGTCCGAGCCTTCATTGCACTTCACTATGATCTGCCCATCCTGGGAGTGCAGGTCAAACTCTGGGAATGGGGGAGAGGATGCCAGCCACCCAAGGCAGATGGCAGCTTGAATGAGAGAACAGAAGGTGATAAGGGATCCTGCCAGCCTCTTGCCAAGCCATTTCCTCAGGCTGTTCCCAGGCTTGGTCACCATGAATGCCAGAACCACAGTGAGGGTTTTGGCTAACACACAAGCAACAGCAATGGAGAAGACGATGCCAAAGACGGTTTGCCTCAAGACACAGGTCACCTTTGTAGGCCTGCCAATGAATAAGAAGGAGCAGAGAAAGCAGAGAAGCAGAGAAGAGAGCAAGGTGCAGGTGATGCCCCAGTTGTTGGCTTTGACAATGGGAGTGTTCCAGTGCAGACCAAAGGTCCCCATCACAACAAGTGTGCCCAGGGAAAGCAGGAGAGCCAAGGAGGCCAGAATTGCCCCCAAGGGCTCCTCATAGGATAGGTAGCTTATTTTTTTGGGGAAACATTGGTCCTGAAAGGCATTTGGGTAGTGATCATCGGGGCATTTCTCACACTGATCTGCATCTGAAAGTGAGAAGCATGCGTTTAGCATTTCTGGAAGTGATACTTATTAATATTATTGGTATTACTGTCTATTATGCTGTTCACAGAACATATTACTGATGGTTCCTCTCTGAGCATCTCAGCTGTACTAATAAATCTATTCATATTTATTTGTCATGGTTAGAGTATAATGATTGATTTCAGTCTTTCTCCCTTAAACATGTCTTTCTCTGCATCCAACCCCATCTCTTTGCATTTCTAGGCTTGTAGCCCAAGTGTTTCTTTTTTACACTTTCCGTAATGGAGCTTGTCAAATCTATATTTCACAAGAAATAACTCCTCCTAAGGGTTGGAACTGTGTGGATAAAATGGAGGAGATAATTCACTACTTGTAAATAACAGAAAATGCAAATTTGTTGGCTACAGGTTCAATGGAGAGAAAAGGAAATCTACGGAGTGCAATCCATTTCTACCCACTTGGATGTCATACTGATTTCAATGGTGGTTACTCCCATGTGGACGTAATTTCACACAATATACTCTAGAATGGCTGTCCAAAGGGGAGGGGAGATTAAAGAAGAATAAGTATCAGTAACATAAACACATGTGCTTGGCATCCATGACAAAAAATAAGCTGGCATAATAAGACTAAGACATGAATGTCTATGCTGGAGAGGAAGATGGGAATTCCAGTTGACTCGGGTTCCTTCACTTACCCTTCTGGACTGAAATCCTCCCTTTAGGGCACTGAACACAGTCATAGCAGCATATTTGTTTTCCCTGCTGGGGAAACATACTCTGTCCAGGGTGGCAGCTCTCAACACAGGTGGAAATGGGCAGCATCTAACGGTAATGACAAACAAGGGATTTTGAAAGGAATAAGCTTGCTTCTCTCCAGAAATTTTATTGTCATCTACGTCCGCTTTGCAGCAGAATGGTCACAGGACTGAAATTAGAGAATGGCTGTCAAGCATTTGCTCCCTGGGCAAGCATCAGGCCTCCTGATAAAGATGCTTTCTGCTGTCACTTAACCATTTGGCCAGCCCAGCACATGTCTGAATGGCAAAGAGAAGCTAGTGCCAACCTTCTCCTTCATGATAGATTGATTCCTCATAATCCAATGCTGATTCCCTCCTGGAGGGAGAGGAGAGCTGAAATAAGGAGCCAGCAGCAGATGCTTCTCCTTCTTAGGTGTGCAGGAGTAGGGAATGAAGAACCATTATGAGTGAGACAAAGAAGAGGCAGGTTCTGGTTGTTGGTGATGAAAGCTATTTAATAAGGTTGCTATACATATTTTGGATGTTCTCTGCAGATGACACAACCTTGACAGTGCTCTCCAAGGAAGTTTTCACCAACCATTTTATGGGAATTAAACTCTAGTTCCCATTTACAGAGTTATGTTTCCTTCCACAAAAACTATGGAAGACACTCTCTTTTAAAGTTTCAATAATAATTAATTTTTACTTGGTGTACTTGAACTTGCAGATTAAAATATACAATGCAGGTAGGTGTTACTTATGTTGCTAATACATCTCACATCTTGTATTAATACATCTTTGTAGGTTTTTAGGAGGGCGGGTTATTCTGGTTTTTTACATATTGATTAAGTAGTTTGTGGTTTTATAGGTTGATTTTATTCTGTGAACCTCTCTGAGGCTTCCGGGCACAGAGTGGTATATACAATCAATCCATCCACCCATCAATCAATCAATCAATCGCATCAGGCATATGACAGCACAGCGTTCAATAGCCTTCTGAGCATTAGCCCTTTCCTTAGCATTTTGGATGCTTTCATCCCCAAAATTATGGCCAAGCCTGCATGGATTTTGGCCCCACCGTCAGCCTGATGGAGACCAACATCCTGGGACAGGATATCACTGGCACTCCATCCATCAACATTAGTGACCACACACTTCAGGTGGTAGATGATTTCCCCCCCTATCTGGGCTCCACATGGTGGGACCGAGTCTAAAACAAAGATTGTTGCCAACAATGCATTTTGGAGCACAACAGTCCCTTTTCAAAAGCTTTAAGCACTTGCCAATTCCTCACTCAGAAAGACCTTGTTTGTTAACCTGTGCTCCAAATTAGTTTCAAACAAGCTCTGGATCAATGAATTTGAACAAACTAATAAAAATAGGACTTCATCAGTGAGTACTAGAGCTTGCTTACCTTATCACTGGAGTGGTACCTATTTACCTACTTGCACTTTGACATGCTTTCGAACTGCTGGTTTGTCAGGAGCAGGAATCGAGCAACAGGAGCTCACCACGTGATGGGGATTCGAACTGCCGACCTTCTGATCGGCAAGCCCTAGGCTCAGTGGTTTAGACCACAGCGGCCGCTACTGGTTACTAATCATAATGGCTATGCACGCTGGCAACCACAAGTTACCTTTTTCTTTAACCTGAGCTCCAAATTAGCTTCAAACTAGCTATGGAGCAACCAATTTGAATAAAGTAACAAAAACAGTATTTCGTCAGAGAGTACCAGAGCTTGCTTCCTCACACTTCTCCTTTGTAGCCATATCTGTTTTCTATACCACACTTCAGGTGGTAGATGATTTTCGTTTTACTTGGGCCCCGCCTGGCAGAGATTGTTGCCAACAACGCATTTTGGAGGACAACAGTCCCTTTTCAAGAACTTTAAACACTGACAGATTCCTCAGTCAGAAATACCTTGTTCTGAACCCTGAGCTCCAAATTAGCTTCAAACTAGCTTTGGATCAACAAATTTGAACAAAGTAACAAAAAATAGAATTTTATCAGTGAGTACCAGAGTTCTCTCCTTTGTAGCCATCTCTGTTTTCCTGGATCACCTGATCTTCTCAGAAAAGATGTTAGTGGATGATGATTAAAACAAAGAAATGGCCAAACCCACCTGCTTGAACTTGGGATTCCATGTGATGGCACTTCCATCCACTGTGAACTCTTTTCCTGGGGGGGCCTGAGGGTCCACCCTCCCCACTCGGACTCTCTGGAAGGACTCATTGGGATATGTGACCAAGTTGAGGAGATCATAGCCACCTGCCTGCTGCCCCTTCTCATCAAAAGAGATTTCTTCCCCAGCACTGTTGTTGAAGTGGATGTTCTTCAGGAAGGAGTGAAGCTAGATTACAGGGGGGGGGGGAGACACAGACCTTGTAGGCTAATACGCTCTCTCTTTTCCATTTGGCAGGTGGACCTTTGGATTCTTAGTACATTTTATCATATATACCGGGTACTTCCAAAAAAAAATTCCCCCATTAACATGTGAAACTGCCATGTGCTGAGTCCAATCATTGGTCTCTGTAGCCCAGAACTGTCTACTCTAAATTACCACAGTGCTATATGGCATACATTCGAGGTTTCAAACCAGTTCTTATAACAGAGGACACTCCTGGCCCTTGTGCAGCTCCAAGTAAGAGAATCCTGGGATAGATTAATAAAACAAACTTTGAATGTGCAGCTTGCAAAGCATTTAGTCTTTCACTGAGATCAAATCCCTCCCAATGATAGAGCTCACCAGGGAAAACCCCCAAGGCCTCTCCTCCATGCCAGGGCTCAGCTGTGAAACATATGAACTAGTAATAATAACTCCAGTGCTTCTAACATTGAGGAGAGTAGTTGACAGTACCTGCCAGGGCTGAACTTTTGGCTGCCTCCATCTCTCAGCCAGTACTTTCTGTTTGGCTCTTGAGGAATACATGCTATGGAGAGCATGTGCTACTGCATAGACAGCATTGTAGATGGTGTAGCTCTGGCTGGACATTTCCATTTCAAACACGGGTCCTGGGAGTTTCTCCAGCTTCTCCCTCCCAGTGCAGGGTTCCTGAGTTGTCACAATTAGATTGTGATCTGGGAATGAACAGAGAAATGCACTGGCCCAGAACTGCTGGATGAAATACAGATTTGGTTGCCATGGATTTATGGTCTGTAGAAAGTCCTGAAACCCAGGAACTGGATTTGAATGAAGTGTAAATGACAAAGTGCCATTGAAGGATTTTGAAGGAAAATTGCCTCCAACCAGCACTGCAGTGAAATCCCATTGAGCTGTTGTAATCCATACCCTCTCCAGAGGGTACATAGAGAGAACCTCAAGGGAGACTAAAACCAGTCTCAAAGCCTCTAGAGACTGACTGTCTCCATAGACAAGAATCACATTCATTTGCTGCCGTTTGAGAACATACATGATTGGTCTCAATTTTTCTTGAAGTAGCTCATTAGGTAAAAATATTGTCACTAGTGGGATCACCAGTGTCCAAGAAATGCAAAGATTATTTTGGGAAAGCCTTGGTCTCAGAGTACGAAGGAAGGTTTCTCCACTGTCATCATCTGAAACAAGGAGGCCAATCCAGTTCCACCCAAACTTCCTGAGTAGCCAGACAATGCCACCATACTGAGCTTCTTCATTGGGGACCATTTGGACGAAGGAAGGGAAGCGCCTTTGGTCACTCAGCCCTGGATCCAAGGAGCCATAGCTGAGCTAAAGAGAAAGGCATTCTCTTTTTAGGAATCCGAAAACCATCCATTTGTTCCTAGAAAGAATACTTCTGTATTGTGGTAGTTATCCACCTGGTCTTACTTTTCTAAGTATATAGCCCTGGTGTTATTAGGTTTCAGGCCAGGAGAAGTTTCTAAGAAGGAAGCTGGATGCTCCTATGATAACATGATTTGTGGAATGGCCAGGTTTGGAAGAACCAGAGCTTGGATTATTAGTATTATGGGTTTATCCCCCCCCCCAAATCCCAATGCTACTTGAGACGGCAGTGTAGGCAACACATAGCTAGGAGGCTTTAACATAATAATGTACCCATACCAAGTCTAATGTAGGAAACAAGTGTAGAAAACATACTGTATTAGGATTCAGTTACAGATACGTAGCTGTGTTGGTCTGCCATAGTCAAAATAAAAAAATTCCTTCCAGTAGCACCTTAAAGACCAACTAAGTTAGTTCTTGGTATGAGCTTTCGTGTGCATGCACACTTCTTCAGATACACTCAGAAATGTGTATCTGAAGAAGTGTGCATGCACACGAAAGCTCACACCAAGAACTAACTTAGTTGGTCTTTAAGGTGCTACTGGAAGGAATTTTTTTATTTTGTATTAGGATTGAAAGCTAACATGGATGCTCTTTCGGGGTTTTCTGTCTATGTCTGCCCTTGTGGTTGTATCTATGTATCTACACACATACCTGTGGAATCTTGTAGCTGTTTAATATATTGGCCATCTGAATGGAGTTTTGGGAGGTGAGCCCTCCAACGACAGCAATTAATCTATCTTCCCCATTACAGTTGTAATTGGCGTGATTTCGTTGTCCCATGGAAAGAAGAGCGAGAGTGTTCCAACAAGTTAGCAAAGGATTAAAAGCATTCTCATAAAATGTTGATCCCAGTGTGATGTTGGATAGGAATTTGGCATTCTTGTTGATCTCTTGCATGGCAAAGATGAAGGCAAGAACATGCTGGAAGTTTTTAGGGATTATTCTGCAATGAGACAAAGAATGACTGCAACGCTGTCGGAAGAGAAACAACTGTGTTTCAGATTTGATTTGAGAATCCATGTACCTTGAATGTTGCAACCCATAGGAAAGGAACATTTTATTCAAACTAATGAAACTAGAGCAGTCTCCTTATAGATTTTGATTAGATTTATGTAAGTGGTGAATTCAAAGGGATTCATTGTCATGCTGTGGATGAATTGGTGGGTTTGGATATGGGAAACCCAGAAATAAAAAGCTGTTAAGTTCTTCTGTTAACCCCTTTTGCCTCTCTCTTAAACACAATGTCCATGCCTACCTCTTGTTCTGCTGCTTTGTCCACCACACCTCCCTTCCATTTCTGAACCATGAAGTATTCATGGGAATGTGTTCTTAATTCAACCTGTAGAACAACCATTGAGTATACCAGTGTGCTCCAACACACAAGGGCTTTTTACCAGCCCTTGAATCACAGCGTAAGAGAGGAAGAGAGATAGGAGGGTAGGAATGGGATGGTCTCTCATTCTCTGTCTCTCTCCCTCTCTCACCCTGCTACATTTGGACTGCCAGTAGTGAGCTCCAGGAACAGACAGAGAAACAGAAGATGAGCAATATCTGCAGTATTCCCCCCTCACTGCTTTCTGCACGCTGAGTTTTCTAAACTGCTGATTTAATGCAACACCAAGCCATTAGCAAATGACAGAGCAGATTGTTTCTGGGGAACGCAGGGTCTGTCTCACCCAGGCTCTGTTTATTTTGTTGGGATATGATGCTCCATTTGCTCTGGGTCTCTTTGCAAACCAGCTCAGCTCACTCCAATCTTTCCTTACCCTGCTGAATGCCTTTTAAAAAAGTACTTGGGAAGCAAATCCCTCCTTTTCTTTTTTTTATTCAATGAATTTTGCTTCCCCAATAAGCATGAATGGGATTACAGGCATAGGATCCAATTCCTAGGGGCTGAAGGGGACCCCCCCCCAAATATTGGAGAAAGCCTCCCCCCGAAAGCATTGCGATCCAAATGGTGTGCATTCACTGTGTCACGTGATCCGTTATATCCAAATATTTGAGAGGAAGCATCCCATTGGCTTTCATAAAAGTGGCTCTCACAGAAATATGATTTACGCTGCATTCCGGTTGCAGCCACTTACAAGTCAGTGGTGATTACTTCAGAGTAGACATGCATAGGTTTGCCCTTTTCGGTTAGAAGCCAATGCCTGCTGGGGGGGGGGGGGAATGAGGCGTACTTGGCATAGGGATGGGTTGCAAAATCTATGGGTTTCAAGCGGCTTGAAAACCTGAACTAGGTTCTGGATGGAGCCCATATGGGCAAAAAGCAGGGGCAATCCAGGAAACAAACTTAAGCTCTTTGAAATCCCCATGGTTTCCAATAGGATTCTGAAGCCCATGCTTAAGAGTTGGTTGTCCTCTGCTCTTTTACCAAAGAAGAAATTCACTGACCACAATGAAAGGACTTGTTTTCAAGTAAATGTGTCCCAAATGTTTGGGTTTATGCATGCAGATTTTTGCACTTTCAGGGAAGAGGAGGGAGCTGCAGTTTGCTGGCTGTGTTGTCCTACAGTGTCTACATAGTGGAATGACAGAAGCTAATTCAAGTGGTGGGACATAAGCCTGAATGTATCCTAGAAGGATTACAGGAGAAGCTGATGCAGTCGTTTATTTCATCAAGAATGATCAGTGGGCGAGCAGACAATTCTCCAATAAATAAATAAATAACTACTTACTTAGCACTAAACGAAGAGGTTTTGGGCTTTTCCGTAAATTCATGCATTCTGAAGTTTCCTTGCGTAACGGATATAAATTCACCAATGATCATGTCTGCTGGAGGACCGAATGAATTGGTTTGAATTGTTTGTCTCAATCTGCTTGTGGAGGAGTTCAAATACTTGCTAGAAGAACAATGCAGCTCCAACAGCAGGAAAAGCAGGTGGAGCGCTAACCATTTTTGTGCTGAACTGCAGCTGGAGGTCATCAGGTTTACATTTAGTTATCAACAGCATTTCAGTCTTGGCTAAAGTTATAGGGAAACTTGGCTGCAAGGAGCTATGCACCAGCCCCAAATCCACCTCCCTAACTGGATTCATGTAAGTTGATAGGACAGGCGCCTATATAGACTACAACACAGGGTCCTCACATTTGGAAAGGGCTGTTTCTGTGGCTGTTATTGTGCCTGGCGTGTGATTTCCCATGTGACATTTAGAAGTAGTGATGCTGATCGATAATTATAAAAAATTACAGGGTGGGGGATCTGTTTTGCTAAGGTCCTCAAGTCTCAGAACAAGCAAAGTGCTATGTCAGTGTCATCCCACTACAGCCCAAGATCTGTTCCTTGTGAAGCTGTGCCTCTCATGTATGGTATAACTTTCTGAATTGATTCAATTTGAGACTTGGCCAGGGTATAGAAAGAGGGTTTTAAAGACAAACACAGAGTTGAGAGTTATGTGAGCTGGAGACTGGAAGCAAAGTTGCATGCTGGGAAGCCAGAGAGGCAAAGCGGTGCTTGATTTCTGTTTGAATCCAAGGTTGTGGCTATGAGAGAAAGAAGGCCTTCTTGGGGTGTTAATGCTCTGAACCCCTCCAGATTGTTTATATGTGCAAATAAACCATATATAATAAAGATTCCACAGTACTTCATTCCAAAGGAAACACGTTTGGAATCATTGGAATTTCACAATGCTAGGAGATTGGGATGGCATGCAGCAATATGTAATGAAGTTGCCAGGTGAGCTTCCCTGGATAGAGAATTCCACAAGTGGGGAGCCACCACAAAAAAGGCCCACTATTGTGTTGTCACTCTCTGAGGCACAAAAAAAGGGCCTTGGGTGATGATCACAGCATCTGAATTGGTTTAAATAAGTAGAGAGGTCCTTCAGGTTCTGCAGTCCTGAGCCCTTCAAGGCTTTACAGGTCAAAACCAGCACTTTGAGATGTGCCTGGAAAGTAATCTGCAACTAGTGCAGTTGGGCCAGGATTGGTGTTACAGTATATGCTTAAAATGCCTTGCCCCAGTCAAGAACCTAGTCATGACATTCTGCACTAGCTGAAGATTCTGAATGTCTTTCAAGGTTGCCCTAGGTATAACACATTGCAATAATCCAACCTAGAGGTTCCAGGAGCATAGGAAAAAGAAGTTTAATAGAATCATAGAATTGTTGGAAGGGACGCTGAGGATCATCTAGTCCAACCACCTGCATCCTATACGGGTGTCAGGAGTGCATGCAGGAGCCAGGCACTGTAACTGCTAGGGCCTCACAGGACTGGGGACTTCCTGAGTTTGGCCTGGACTCTTGGCTTCCTGACCCCTGGGCTGCTGCTTCCTGCTTCCTGACCTCTAGCCCGGTCCCGGCGTACCAAGCCGGGACTCCAACTGCCTGTAACCCGGACTGTGACAATGGGGATCAAACCTGCAACCTTGGTGCTATCAGCCCCACAGTCTAAGCAACTGACTTATCCAGGCTGATAATGGTAGGATATCCTTGTCCAGATAGGGCTGCAGCTGGGCCCCCAGCCAAAGGTGATGCAAGGCACTCCATGCCATCAAGGCCACCTGAGCCTCAAATGACAGCAATGGATCAAGAAGTACCCCTGCTCTTTCAGAGGGAGTGGAGCCCAATCAAGAGCAGGCCACCTCTCATTCATCTGGTTTGGGGAACTGTTCACTAACAGTTATCAGTCATATTTGGATTGAATTTCAGTTTATTGGCTCTAAACTAGTCCACTATTGAGGCAAGACATCCACAGCCACACCTGCAGATGTAAAGGAAAGGTTGAGCTGTGTTTCACCAGTATATTGTTGACAAATTTACTCCAATAGTCCTGAAGAACCTGCTCAATGGTTTCATGTAGATGTTAAGGAACATAGAGGTGGGTGGGGGATCAAACTAATGGATTTCATTAAGTCTAAGTATTGCAGGTCCTGAAGCTTCAAACCATTTACTTCCTCCCTCCCTCTGTCTTCCTGGAAGAAGCTGCTAGCCAAGCTATTGCTCCCAGCTGAAGAAAGGCCATGTGAACGAAGATTCTCGCTAAATGCTAACAAAAGGATTGCGTGATTCCATTTGTGAAGAAATGCTATTTTTTCCTCTTTTTAAATCATTGGGAAGTTTGTTCTTTTTGACTTTTACTTCCAATGGATGGGCATTTGTTGACTTGAGAAAAACATCTTCATGTATGCGACAACGGCCGCGAGAGTTCTGATAGCACAAGGATGGAAGACTGAAGAAATCCCAACTAAAGAATTATGGCAAGAAAAATTGATGGATTATGCAGAACTGGCAAAATTGACTCAAAAGCTACGTGACAAGGATAACTGTGACTTTAAGGATGAATGGGAACCTTTCACAAAGTATTTGAAGACGCAACAAAGCGAACTGGACTCCTTGGCAGGTTTTGAATAAACATCCACATATTTTTTTTTCTTTTCTCATAATAATTAGCTAAACAGTTGGAGGATCTATACAACTCTGTAACATGCAGAAAATAGCATTATTGGAGAAACCAAAGACTGGAACTGAGGGAAGTCGGGGGGTGGGGGGATAGGTTTTGTGGGGGGAGGGGGGAGGAAAAATGGGGAGGGAATAAGGATATGTTTTTGGAAAATCTATTTTGTTATAACTTTGAATAAAAAATAAAATAAAAAAGACATTTGTTGACTTGAGTAAAATCGTCACTTATTTGCAAAGTTAAGTGTCTGTGATTTATTCTAGCCTCAGTATTTTTATGGGGAATATCTGTTTAAAGCTGAACGAGGGCAGATGCAAATCAAACCAAATGTTAATGTGCTTGGAGCAATCCCCATTGTGCCAACTCTGCAAAGAGAGAGTGTGATTTTCTCTTCCAAACCTCCCTCTCTAATATGCCAGAGAGCTCTTAAGAGGACACAACTGTACTCTTAACTGTGCTGTATACCTGGAATATTGGTACAATCATGGAACCCATGAACAATATTTGAACGTTGTGATTACTGTAACATGAATTTAATGAACAAATATATAAACAAAAGGAAAATAAGGATTGCATTTAAAAATGAACGGATATTGAAAACATTAGCCACAACCTGACCTGAGGAAGGCCTGACCTGGATTTGGGCCTGAATCAATTCTCATGTTTCTCCACACAGACAACACCCTGGAGAAGTAGATCACAGTAAGTAACAGCATTGCATATTCTGCTCAGCAGCAGGTGAGCAGAGGGGTAATTTTCCTTACCTGGCCTGTGTGTGCCTTTTGAGGGTATAGATATGCAGGCCAAAAATGCAGATATTTAGCAAAGTTTACAAAAGAAGCAAAAATTCCCCAGGGCCCCAGCTTAATGTGTAGTGATGAGTGTGTTGTGTAAGGCCCTGGGAAACTAGGGTTGAAATCCCCATTCAGCCATGGGGAAGATGGCATCTCTAAAATCTAAGCTTCTTCACAGAGTTTTTGAGAAAACAATAGCAAGAGAGGGAGAGTTATGTACTCCTTGGATGGCACATGGAACATGCAAACAAAGAAATGATGATCAAAATAAAAGCAAAGGAAATAACATCTCCTTGCCAGAACATAAGGTCCATGGCTAACGGCATCTCTTTCACCCTCTCAACTATGGTCATCCTTCTTCCTTACTAATCTCTCTTTACTGTTCATCTCAGGTCTAAGTATAATGATGAAGATTTTAGGGAGGAAAATGCAACCCAGTAAGCCAGCAGTAGAGGCCAAGATGGAGAAGATCTCCACAGCTACCATGTATTTCCCTTTGGTGCTCAGATAAGTGGGGACAAAGGACAGCCAAACACTGCAGAAGACCAGCATGCTGAAGGTAATCAACTTGGCTTCATTGAAAGTATCAGGCAGCTTCCTGGCAAAGAAAGCCACAGAGAAGCTCACAATGGCCAAAAGACCCATGTAGCCGAGAATAAGGTGGAACATGATGTCGGAGCCTTCATTGCACTGCACTATGATCTGCCCATCCTGGGAGTGCAGGTCAAACTCTGGGAATGGGGGAGAGGATGCCAGCCACCCAAGGCAGATGCCAGCTTGAATGAGAGAACAGAAGGTGATAAGGGATCCTGCCAGCCTCTTCCCAAGCCATTTCCTCAGGCTGTTCCCAGGCTTGGTCACCATGAATGCCAGAACCACAGTGAGGGTTTTGGCTAACACACAAGCAACAGCAATGGAGAAGACGATGCCAAAGACGGTTTGCCTCAAGACACAGGTCACCTTTGTAGGCCTGCCAATGAATAAGAAGGAGCAGAGAAAGCAGAGAAGCAGAGAAGAGAGCAAGGTACAGGTTATGCCCCAGTTGTTGGCTTTGACAATGGGAGTGTTCCAGTGCAGACCAAAGGTCCCCATCACAACAACTGTGACCAGAGAAAGCAGGAGAGCCAAGGAGGCCAGAATTGCCCCCAAGGGCTCCTCATAGGATAGGTAGCTTATTTTTTTCGGAATACATTGGTCCTGAAAGGCATTTGGGTAGTGATCATCGGGGCATTTCTCACATTGATCTGCATCTGAAAATGAGAAGCATGCTTTTAGAATTTCATGAAGCAATACTTATTAATCTTGATACCGTCTGTTATGCTGTACACAAAACATATTACTGAGCTGATGAACCAAAGTCTACTTTCACAACTAAGTGAAGGTTCCTCCATGAGCATCTCAGCTGTACTAATCAATCCATTCATATTTATCTGTCATGGTTAGAGTATACTGATTGATTTCAGTCTTTCCCCCTTAAACATGTCTATCTCTCCATCCAGCCCCATGTCTTTGCATTTCAAGGCTTCTGGCCCAAGTGTTTCTTTTTTGCACTTTCCATAATTGAATTTGGGAGTGGATGAAACAGCCAGGTCGCCTGTCATTTGCTCACAGGGAAAGTCTATATTTGACAAGAAATAATTGTGCCTAAGGACTGAAATTGTGGGGATACAATAGAGAAAATTGTTCACTAGTTGTTAATCACAGAAGATGAAAATTGATTGGCTGCAGGTTCAATGTTGACAAAAAGGGAATCTATGGAGTGCAATCCTAATTATTTCTTCCCAGATGTATGTCATCCTGATTTCAATGGTGGTTACTCCCATGTGGACGTTATTTCACACAATATACTCTTGAATGGCTATCCACAGGGGAGGAGAGAGGCAAGGACTTTATGTACCAGTAACATATAAACACATGTGCTTGGGATCTATGACAGAAAATAAGCAGACATAATAAGACTAAGAAATGAATGTCAAAGTTGGATAGGAAGAATTCCAGTTGACTTGGGTTCCTTCACTTACCCTTCTGGACTGAAATCCTCCCTTTAGGGCACTGAACACAGTCATAGCAACAGATTTGCTTTCCCTGCTGGGCAAACATACTCTGTCCCGGGTGGCAGCTTTCAACACAGGTGGAAATGGGCAGCATCTAGTGGTAATGACAAGCAAGGGATTTTGAATGGAATAAGCTTGCTTCTCTACATAACTCTTATTGTCCTCTATGTCCGCTTTGCGGTAGAAAGGTCACAGGACTGAAATTAGAGGATGGCTGTCAAGCATTTTCTCCCTGGGCAAGCATCAGGCCCCCCAATAAAGATGCTTTGTGCTGTCACTTAACCATTTGGCCAGCCCAGCACATGTCTGAATGGCAAAGAGAAGCTAGTGCCAACCTTCTCCCTCTTGATTGATTCCTCATAACCCAATGCTGATTCCCTCCTGGAGGGAGAGCAGAGCTGAAATAAGGAGCTGGCAGCAGATGCTGCTTCTCCTTCTTACCAAATGTACTTGAACTTTCAGATTAATATATACAATGCAGGTAGGTGTTACTTACATTGCTAATACATCTTACATAGATTTTAATCTATGATAAATACTGTTACAGACTGACAGCAGCACAAGAGAACATTCCTGCTGCTCTAACTGTTTAGACTGCTCATAACTGCCATAGCTGTAGAAATTGGCATAACTATTCCCTCTTAAAATGTACAGGGTTTTTTGGTGGGGCTATTGGGTTTTTTATTTTCATTATGCATTATCATAGAATCATAGAATCATAGAGTTGGAAGAGACCACAAGGGCCATCGAGTCCAACCCCCTGCCAAGCAGGAAACACCATCAGAGCACTCCTGACATATGGTTGTCAAGCCTCTGCTTAAAGACCTCCAAAGAAGGAGACTCCACCACACTCCTTGGCAGCAAATTCCACTGTCAAACAGCTCTTACTGTCAGGAAGTTCTTCCTAATGTTTAGGTGGAATCTTCTTTCTTGTAGTTTGGATCCATTGCTCCGTGTCTGCTTCTCTGGAGCAGCAGAAAACAACCTTTCTCCCTCCTCTATGTGACATCCTTTTATATATTTGAACATGGCTATCATATCACCCCTTAACCTCCTCTTCTCCAGGCTAAACATGCCCAGCTCCCTTAGCCGTTCCTCATAAGGCATCTTTTCCAGGCCTTTGACCATTTTGGTTGCCCTCCTCTGGACACGTTCCAGCTTGTCAGTGTCCTTCTTGAACTGTGGTGCCCAGAACTGGACACAGTAATCCAGGTGAGGTCTGACCAGAGCAGAATACAGTGGCACTATTACTTCCCTTGATCTAGATGCTATACTCCTATTGATGCAGCCCAGAATTGCATTGGCTTCTTTAGCTGCCGTGTCACACTGTTGGCTCATGTCAAGTTTGTGGTCAACCAAGACTCCTAGATCCTTTTCACATGTACTGCTCTCAAGCCAGGTGTCACCCATCTTGTATTTGTGCCTCTCATTTTTTTTGCCCAAGTGCAATACTTTACATTTCTCCCTGTTAAAATTCATCTTGTTTGTTTTGGCCCACTTCTCTAATCTGTCAAGGTCGTTTTGAAGTGTGATCCTGTCCTCTGGGGTTTGGTGTCATCTGCAAATTTGATCAGGATGCCCTTGAGTCCATCATCCAAGTCGTTGATAAAGATGTTGAATAAGACCGGGCCCAAGACAGAACCCTGTGGCACCCCACTAGTCACTCTTCTCCAGGATGAAGAGGAACCATTGATGAGCACCCTTTGGGTTCAGTCAGTCATTATGTATGTATTTGTTATGTATTTTGTGGTTTTATACGTTGATCTTGTTCTGGGAACCATACTGAGACCTCTGGGTATAGGGAGGTATATAAATTCAATCCATCAAACAACTACCTCAGGCCTATGACAGCACAGTGTTCAATAGTCTTCTGAGCATTAGCCCTTTCCTTAGCATGGATGCTTTCATCCCCAAAATAGGGTCTTACTATCACATGTGGTGGAGCTGCATAATTTTAAATGAATTTTGCAATAACATATATGACGAATTTACGAAATTATTTAAACTTACAATCAAAAAAAGGCTGGAGATTTTCCCATTAGGAATATTGCCAATAGAAATCAAGCAAAACACAAGACCACTGTTTATGTACGCAATCACGGCTGCAAGAATACTTGTAGCCAGAAGTTGGAAATGTGAAACAACACCAACAATAACAGATTGGCAAACACTCATGATAGAGTATTTCCAATTAGCAATGCTTACCGAAAAAATCAGGGGAGCCTTAAATCAAAAAGTATACAGAGAATGGAAAATATTTAAGGAATATATAAGACTATATTGTAAAAATGATACCATCATAGCAGAATTGAATGATATTTGTGTACAATAAATAATGGAATAAACATCTGAGAGGAATATATGGAAAAAGATATAAAACAAACTGTGCAACTAAATCAAGACAATAGAAAAAGTATAATGAGAACGATTGGAAGTCTTTTACAGAAAACTTTATTGCAAAAGACATGATGTTGTATAAATATTTGGTTCTTTTAATTGTCCTTTTTTCTTTTCTTGTTGCTTTTAAACTCCTTTTCGCCCTTTTTGAGGTGACGAATCCCTTTTTTTCACCTTTCTTCTTTCCCCCCCCTTTTTGTGGTTAATTTAGGAACATTTCGTACAAAGATTACCATATTAAAGGACAAAAGTGGTAAGGACCTAACAGAAGGAGAAGACATCAAGAAGAGGTGGCAAGAATACACAGAGGAATTATACCAGAAGGATATGGATGGCTCGTACACCCCAGGTAGTGTGGTTGCTGACCTTGAGCCAGACATTCTGGAGAGTGAAGTCAAATGGGCCTTAGAAAGCACTGCAAATAACAAGGCCAGTGGAAGTGATGGTATTCCAGCTGAACTATTTAAAAGTTTAAAAGATGATGCTGTTAAGGTGCTACACTCAATATGCCAGCAAGTTTGGAAAACTGAGCAGTGGCCAGAGGATTGGAGAAGATCAGTCTACATCCCAATCCCAAAGAAGGGCAGTGCCAAAGAATGCTCCAACTACCGCACAATTGCACTCATTTCACACGCTAGCAAGTTTATGCTTAAAATTCTACAAGGAAGGGTCAAGCAGTATGTGGCCCGAGATCTCCAAGAAGTGCAAGCTGGATTTAGAAGAGGCAGAGGAACCAGAGACCAAATTGCAAACATGCGCTGGATTATGGAGAAAGCTAGAGAGTTCCAGAAAGACATCTACTTCTGCTTCATTGACTATGCCTTTGACTGTGTTGGCCACAGCAAACTATGGCAAGTTCTTAAAGTGCCTGATCACCTCATCTGTCTCCTGAGAAATCCCTATGTGGGACAAGAAGCTACAGTTAGAACTGGATATGGAACAAGTGATTGGTTCAAAACTGGGAAACGAGTACGACAAGGCTGTATATTGTCTCCCTGCTCATTTAACTTATATGCAGAATTCATTATGCGAAAGGCTGGGCTGGATGAATCCCTAGCCGGAATTAAGATTGCCGGAAGAAATATCAACAACCTCAGATATGCAGATGACACAACCTTGATGGCAGAAAGTGAGGAGGAATTAAAGAACCTTTTAATGAGGGTGAAAGAGGAGAGCGCAAAATATGGTCTGAAGCCCAACATCAAAAAAACGAAGATCATGGCCACTGGGCCCATCACCTCCTGGCAAATAGAAGGGGAAGAAATGGAGGCAGTGAGAGATTTTACTTTCTTGGGCTCCATGATCACTGCAGATGATGACAGCAGCCATGAAATTAAAAGACGCCTGCTTCTTGGGAGAAAAGCAATGACAATGACAAACGTAGACAGCATCTTAAAAAGTAGAGACATCACCTTGCCAACAAAGGTCTGTATAGTAAAAGCTATGGTTTTCCCAAGAGTGATGTATGGAAGTGAAAGCTGGACCGTAAAGAAGGCTGATCGCTGAAGAATTGATGCTTTTGAATTATGGTGCTGGAGGAGAGTCTTGAGAGTCCCATGGACTGCAAGAAGATCAAACCTATCCATTCTTAAGGAAATCAGCCCTGAGTGCTCACTGGAAGGACAGATCGTGAAGCTGAGGCTCCAATACTTTGGCCACCTCATGAGAAGAGAAGACTCCCTGGAAAAGTCCCTGATGTTGGGAAATATGGAGGGCACAAGAAGGGGACGACAGAGGACGAGATGGTTGGATAGTGATCTTGAAGCTACCAGCATGAGTTTGACCAAACTGCGGGAGGCAGTGAAAGACAGGAGTGCCTGGCGTGCTCTGGTCCATGGGGTTACGAAGAGTCGGACATGAATAAACGACTAAACAAAAACAACAAAACCTTTATTGTATGATTGTATTTTAAATTAATAAAGATTTATTTAAAAAAAACCAAAAAAAATTATGGCCAAGCCTGCAAGGAGTTTGGCCTCACCATCAGCCTGATGGAGACCAACATCCTGGGACAGGATATCACTGGCACTCCATCCATCAACATTAGTGATCACACACTTCAGGTGGTGGATGAGTTTCTTTCTACTTGGGCTCCGCCTGGCAGAGATTGTTGCCAACAACGCATTTTGGAGGACAACAGTCCGTTTTCAAGAGCTTTAAACACTGGCAGATTCCTTACTCAGAAATACCTTGTTCTTAACCCTGAGCTCCAAATTAGCTTCAGACTAGCTCTGGATCAACAAATCTCAACAAAAGAAACAAAAACAGTATTTCATCCGTGAGTACCAGAGCTTCTAACCTCACACTTCTCCTTTGTAGCCATCTCTGTTTTCCTGGATCACCTGATCTTCTCAGAAAAGATGTTAATGGATGATGATTAAAACAAGAAATAGTCCCACCCACCTGCTTGAACTTGGGATTCCATGCAATGGCACTTCCATCCACTGTGAACTCTTTTCCTGGGGGGGCCTGAGGGTCCATCCTCCCCACTCGGACTCTCTGGAAAGACTCATTGGGAAATGTGACCAAGTTGAGGAGATCATAGCCACCTGCCTGCTGCCCCTTCTCATCAAAAGAGATTTCTTCCCCAGCACTGTTGTTGAAGTGGATGTTCTTCAGGAACGAGTGGAGCTAGATTACAGGGGGGGGGGGGGAGAGAAACAGACCTTGTAGGCTAATACACTCTCTCTTTTCCATTTGGCAAGTGGACCTTTGGATTCTTAGTACATTTTATCATATATACCAGGTACTTCAAAAAAAATTCCCCCATTAATATGTGAAACTGCCATGTGCCATTTCTCTGTAGCCCAGAACTGTCTACTCTAAATTGCCACAGTGCTATATGGCATACATTTGAGGTTTCAACCCAGTTCTTATAACAGAGGACACTTCTAGCCCTTGTGCAGCTCCAAGTAAGAGAATCCTGGGATAGATTAATTTAACAAACTTTGAATGTGCAGCTTGCAATGCATTTGGTCTTTCACTGAGATCAAGTCCCTCCCAATAATAGAACTCACCAGGGGAAATCCCCAAGGCCTCTCCTCCATGCCAGGGCTCAGCTGTGAAACATAGGAACCACTAAGAATAACTCTTCTCCTTCTAACATTGGGGAGAGTAGTTGACAGTACCTGCCAGGGCTGAACTTTCTGCTGTCTCCATTTCTCACCCAGTATTTTCTGTTTGGTTCTTGAGGAATACATGCTATGGAGAGCATGTGCTACTGCATGGACAGCATTGTAGATGGTGTAGCTCTGGCTGGACATTTCCATTTCAAACACGGGTCCAGTGAGTTTCTCCAGCTTCTCCCTCCCAGTGCAGGGTTCCTGAGTTGCCACAACTTGATTGTTATCTGGGAATGAACAGAGGAATGCACTGGCCCAGAACTGCTGGATGAAATACAGATTTGGTTGCCATGGATTTATGGTCTGTAGAAAGTCCTGAAACCCAGGAACTGGATTTGAATGGAGTGTAAATGACAAAGTGCCATTGAAGGATATGGAAGGAAAATTGCCTCCAACCAGCACTGCAGTGAAATCCCATTGAGCTGTTGTAATCCACACACTCTCCACTGGGTACATAGAGAAAAACTCACGGTAGACTAAAACCAGTCTCAAAGCCTCTAGAGACTGACTGTCTCCATAGACAAGAATCACATTCATTTGCTGCCGTGTGAGAACAAACATGATTGGTCTCAATTTTTCTTGAAGAAGCTCATTAGGTAAAAATACTGTCACCAGTGGGATCACCAGTGTCCAAGAAATGCAAAGATTATTCTGGGAAAGCCTTGGTCTGAGAGTACGAAGGAAGGTTTCTCCACTGTCATCATCTGAAACAAGGAGGCCAATCCAGTTCCACCCAAACTTCCTGAGTAGCCAGACAATGCCACCATACTGAGCTTCTTCATTGGGGACCATTTGGAAGAAGGAAGGGAAGCACTTTTGGTCACTCAGCCCTGGATCCAAGGAGCCATAGCTGAGCTAAAGAGAAAGGCATTCTCTTTTTAGGAATCCGAAAACCATCCATTTGTTCCTAGAAAGAACACTTTTGTATTGTGGTAGTTATCCACCTGGTCTTACTTTTGTAAGTATACACCACTGGACACTAGTACGAAAAGGGTTTTAGAACTAATTCAAGAATTTGGTCAAGTTGCAGGATTCAAGTTGAATAAACAAAAAACTAAGGTATTGGAGAAAAACTTAACAGCTATTGAAAGGGAGAGGTTCCAGAATGAAACAGGGCTGACTGTGGTTAAGAAGGTGAAATACTTGGGGATTAACATGACATCCAAGAATGTGAATTTATTTAAAGATTATTATGAGAAATGCTGGACAGAAGTTAAAAAGGACTTAGAAATATGGTCAAATTTGAAGCTTTCCTTGTTAGGCCAAATCGCTGTTATTAAGATGAATGTATTGCCTAGAATGTTATTTTTATTTCAAGCATTGCAGATTTTTGATAAGATGGACTGTTTCAAGAGGTGGCAGAAAGACATTTCGAAATTTGTCTGGCAGGGCAAAAAACCCAGAATAAAATTCAAAATTTTAACGGATGCAAAGGAAAGAGGGGGATTTGCCCTGCCGGACTTTAAACTTTACTATGAATCAGCAGCTTTCTGCTGGATGAAAGACTGGCTGCTCCTCGAGAATACAGATATTTTGGATCTGGAAGGTTTTAATAACGTATTTGGATGGCATGCATATCTATGGTATGACAAGGTTAAAGCTCACAAATCTTTTAAAAATCATATTGTCAGGAAAGCATTATATAATGTTTGGATTAAATACAAAGATCTGTTGGAAAACAAAACCCCAAGGTGGTTGTCGCCAATGGAGGCTAAAGCCGTGAAAAAGCTCAATATGGAGGCCAAATGGCCAAAATATTGGGAAATTTTGGAACAAGAGGGAGATAAACTGAAACTACAGAGTTTGGAGAAATTGAAAGATAAAGTACGAGACTGGCTCCATTATTATCAAATAATGGAAGTTTACAAACAGGACAGGAAAATTGGCTTCCAGGTGGAAAAATCAAAATTAGAAACAGAACTGCTAGAACCTAATGCTAAAAATTTGTCAAGAATGTATAACTTGCTGTTGAAATGGAACACACAAGATGAAACAGTAAAATCAGCTATGATTAAGTGGGCACAGGACATAGGTCATAACATTATGTTTGCTGACGGGGAACAGTTGTGGACCACCGGTATAAAATTTACGGCATGCAATGCCTTAAAGGAAAATATTATGAAAATGATCTATAGGTGGTACATGACCCCAGTCAAGCTAGCCAAAATCTACCATTTGCCTGATAATAAGTGTTGGAAATGTAAAGAAACTGAAGGTACTTTCTACCACCTTTGGTGGACGTGCCCAAAGATTAAGGCTTTTTGGGAAATGATATATAATGAAATGAAAAAGGTACTTAAATGTACTTTCCCCAAGAAACCAGAGGCCTTTCTCTTAGGCATTGTTGGCCAATTGGTGTTAAAGAAAGACAGATTTTTTTTTTTTATGTACGCTACAACAGCAGCAAGAATACTCATCGCAAAGTATTGGAAGACACAAGATCTACTCGCTTTGGAAGAATGGCAGATGAAGGTGATAGACTACATGGGATTGGCTGAAATGACTGGCAGAATCCGTGACCAGGGGAAAGAGACGGAGGATGAAGATTGGAAGAAATTTAGAATTTATCTTAAGAAATATTGTAAAATTAATGAATGTTAAAATGTTGAAGTTTTAGACAAAAGGGGATTACGGCTGCAAAAGGTTAAGTAAAAGAAAAAAAAACAAGGGAAAATTCGATAAAAACAAGGGGTAGGATTTGTGGAAATAAATTTGGGAATCGGCATGCAGAAAGGGGAGGTATGGGGAAGTCGGGGAAGTAAGGTTTAAGAAAAAAGGATTTGAAATTATACATGTTTGTTTATGTGTTTGTTTGTTCTGTATTGTGTTATGTTTGTGTTTATAAAAATTGTGAAAAACTAATAAAAAAAATACATATATAAAATACACCACTGGCTTTTTAAGTCTCAGGCCAGGAGAAGTTTCAAAGCAGGAAGCTGGATGCTCCTATGATAACATGATTTGTGGAATGGCCAGGTTTGGAAGAACCAGAGCTTGGATTATTAGTATTATGGGTTTATCCCCCCCTCCAATTCCCAATGCTACTTGAGACGGCAGTGTAGGCAACACATAGCTAGGAGGCTTTAATATAATCATGTACCCATACCAAGTCTAATGTAGGAAACAAGTGTAGAAAACATACAGTATTAGGATTGAAAGCTAACATGGATGCTCTTTTGGGGTTTTCTGTGTATTTCTGCCCTTGTGGTTGTATCTATGTATCTACACACATACCTGTGGAATCTTGTAGGTGTTTAATATATTGGCCATCTCAATGGAGTTTTGGGAGGTGAGCCCTCCAATGACAGCAATTAATTTATTTTCCCCATTACAGTGGTAATTGGGGATAATTCGTTGTCCCATGAAAAGAAGAGCAAGAGTGTTCCAACAAGTTAGCAAAGGATTAAAAGCATTCTCATAAAATGTTGATCCCAGTGTGATGTTGGAGAAGAATTTGGCATTCTTGTTGATCTCTTGCATGGCAAAGATGAAGGCAAGAACATGCTGGTAGTTTTTTGGAATCATACTGCAATGAGACAAAGAATGACTGCAACACTGGCGGAAGAGAAACAACTGTGTTTCAGATTTGATTTGAGAATCCATGTACCTTGAATGTTGCAACCCATAGGAAAGGAACATTTTATTCAAACTAATGAAACTAGAGCAGTCTCCTTATAGATTTTGATTAGATTTATGTAAATGGTGAATTCAAAGGGATGTGCTGTGGATGAATTGGTGGGTTTGGATATGGGAAACCCAGAAATAAAAAGCTGTTAAGTTCTTCTGTTAACCCCTTTTGCCTCTCTCTTAAACGCAATGTCCATGCCTACCTCTTGTTCTGCTGCTTTGTCCACCACACCTCCCTTCCATTTCTGAACCATGAAGTATTCATGGGAATGTGTTCTTAATTCAACCTGTAGAACAACCATTGAGTATACCAGTGTGCTCCAAAACACAAGGGTTTTTTACCAGCCATTGAATCACAGTGTAAGAGAGGAAGAGAGATAGGAGGGTAGGAATGGGATGGTCTCTCCTTCTCTCTCCCTCTCCCTCTCTCTCCCTGCTACATTTGGACTGACAGTAGTGAGCTCCAGGAACAGACAGAGAAACAGCAGATGAGCAAAATCTGCAGTATCCCCCCCCCCACTGTTTTGGCACACTGAGTTTTCTAAATTGCTGATTTAATGCAATTCCAAGCCTTTAGCAAATGACAGAGCAAATTGCTTCTGGGGAATGCAGGGTCTGTCTCACTCAGGCTCCATTTATTTTGTTGGGATAGGATGATCCATTTGCTCTGGGTCTCTTTGCAAACCAGCTCAGCTCACTCCAATCTTTCCTTACCCCGCTGCATGCCTTTTAAAAAAGTACTTGGGAAGCAAATCCCTCCTTTTCTTTTTTTTATTCAATGAATTTTGTTTCCCCAATAAGCATGAATGGCATAGGATCCAACTCCTAGGGGCTGAAGGGGACACCCCCCCAAATATTGGAGAAAGCCTCCCCCCGAAAGCATTGTGATTCAAATGGTGTGCATGCACTGTGTCATGTGATCTGTTATATCCAAATATTTGAGAGGAAGCATCCCATTGGCTTTCATAAAAGTGGCTCTCACAGAAATATGATTTACGCTGCATTCCGGTTGCAGCCACTTACAAGTCAGTGGTGGTTACTTCAGAGTACACATGCATAGGTTTGCCCTTTTCGGTTAGAAGCCAATGCATGATGGGGGGCGGGGGAGTGAGGCGTACTTGGCGTAGGGATGGGTTGCAAAATCTATGGGTTTCAAGCTGCTTGAAAACCTGAACTAGGTTGTGGATGGAGCCCATATGGGCAAAAAGCAGGGGCAATCCAGGAAACAAACTTAAGCTCTTTGAAATCCCCATGGTTTCCAACAGGATTCTGAAGCCCATTCTTAAGAGTTGGTTGTCCTCTGCTCTTTTACCAAAGAAGAAACTCACTGACCACAATGAAAGGACTTGTTTTCAAGTTAACGTGTCCCAAATGCTTGGGTTTATGCATGCAGATTTTTGCACTTTCAGGGAAGAGGAGGGAGCTGCAGTTTGCTGGCTGTGT